>NW_010329534.1:19487-30610 GCF_000700745.2 Antrostomus carolinensis
ATTGTCTAGGGAAGTAGCCCAGAAGGATACTGGTGTTGGTTTTCTGATCTGCAGCGATGTGAATAATCACCGCAGATTATTTGACATAAAATTGCGGAGACAGGAAGTACTTTGGCAATGTGCTACTCAGACTGTGATGTCCTCTCTCATTTAAATTCATGGTAGAAAGATAACAGTTGTCCTCATGTCTTCTTGAAATGTACATCTTAAATCTGGCATTGTTATGAAGAGAAAGCCAATAGTCAGGACTATTAAGCTGATGATAAGAGGTGGAGGTTTTGAGTTTCAGTTTTTTTTTTTTCTGGAGAATAGCCTCATGTTTTGTACTTCCCCTCCATCTCATTTTACACCTTGAGGTACTAGTCTTGTATCAGTTGCTGTTGTTTTTCACTGTCCAAAGTATGGATGTCGGTATTTTTGTGACTTCTCAGATGGCGATGGAGCTCTGTCCTTTGGCTTCCTGCTTCGAACACCGGGCGCTGCTTAGAACCTGTCTTGAGAAATTCTTATGGGAGAGAATCCTCTTATGGGTTTAACCAGGAATGGAGAGTTATATGCTTGCCTTCCCTTTTCTTTGAACAACTGTAAAAGTAGGCACTCAACAGAAGTTAGAGGAACTGTCTCTGTCTTGAATAGAACTTTTCATCTTTTGTTTTTGTAGGTGATTTTTTGGACTGTCATGATACGTAAGGCCTTAGTGTCTTAATAAAGATAACTAAGTTGTATGGACAAAAAACCTGTCTTCTGAGTTACACTTAATACTTTAGTTTATGTGCCTTTATGGCTAGTATCAGTCAGTTTGAGAGAGTACTTTTTGGACAAAAAGTGGCTATAATAATAACCTGCACAAAACACTTCCTAGTGATCTTCAGGAGCAAGAAATGCAAAAATATAACACTGTATTAAATATAAATAAGCATAAAGGGAAAAATACATGCTCAAATTATAATAGTCTGAGCATCTCTAGTTGAGGTTACCTGTTGCTTTCAGTTAGGTAAGGCTATTTCAGTTGTGAGCCATTGGAGCTGAAATTTTCCCTGCTGATTATCTGCTTTGGATGGATTATTTCGGGCTGGAAAGCATTTCAGGTGCAACAAATCAGTTGAAGTATTTCTGAGTATGAGTTCAGGAAAGGAAACGAGCGCTGTTGTCTCAGCCCATTTGCGACGGGCTCTCTTAGAGACGAAGACGCGACACTTGGTGATTGACCGTTGCTGGAGCGGTGCCTGTACAGCTGTTTGTGGTGCTGTGCTTACAGCAGGCTGCTGAACGGGTCTGGATTTAGACTAACCCTTCAAGTGGGAATAGGAAGGGAGTTACTGTTAATGCAGATGGTTTCAACCATCCAGTTTGATTTCAGCCCTGCAAGTGGTTGTGGAGGCTCAACTGGAGGGGGGGAAGAAGAGGGAGTGTCAGCAATCTGTGGGCTGTGAACAGAGGTGGAAATCTCTCAAGCAAGCTCTGCTACTGAAGCCAGTCTTCCATCTAGTAGGGGTGCCATGTTATGTTTTACTCAAAAGCATCTTGTTTAAGAGAATAAACTGTGCTTAAATGATTTCTTGATAGGTTGAATCTCACCTTTGGAAGGACATACGTATGTGTTCTGTGATCTTGGTCTGCCCCAGATGTATGGGAATACAGAGCACTCATTTGTTTGGGGAAAATGCCTCTCCAGGGGTCCAAAGTCCAGTCTGCATGTAAAAAACTGCAGGAGGTAGCAGGAGGAATTTATAAGAAAAATAACAAGAAAAAAAAAAATAGAAACAAGGAGACTCTATAAATGACCCAGTATGGGACCATAAAAATGGTTATTTAATTGTGTCAGCAAGCAGAAGTAGCTGGATTTGTGAGTGGGTCGAGGGAAGGGTGATGTGGGTGAGAATGGGTGATGTGGGTGAAGGACAACTATGGAACTATAACTTTTCCTACCATAGTGCATGACAGCAGTGGATGGCATTTTGTTATAATTGATTTAAAAACAGATGAAGAAACATCCCCTTTGGTTGGAGTTGATCTACATGGTGCTGGTCATTGACTTCAGTGATGACAGCTACTTAGGCTGCAGCCGATAAGATACATACCTTCTTACTCTCTCCCTCATATGTAGTTTGTCAACATTATGCTGCAGGTTCTTGCAGGGGAACTGTAGATTGCCAGCAGATCTGTAGATTGCTTGAAGACCTGCAGAATCCAGAAATCCCTGGATTTCTGTTGTTTAACAGAGGAAATGGCTAAGCTAGGAGAATTATTTCACTTTAAGCCATCCGGCTAAATATAGAAATACACGTTGTCTGAGAGTTAGGCCAAGGAAAAAAAAAACAAACAGGTTGCTGTTAAAGTAAGCCAGTAACCTGTGCGATTACTCCCAGTAAATAACAACAACATATGCTGTCACATAAAAAGTGGAAATGGATCTGGAATGGCTGGTTAAAGCAGACTTCTGTCCATCTGTCACACAGGCTTTTAAGTAACTTGTCTTTGTTCTCGTGTTTAGTAAGGGTGCCCCATCAAAATGTCAATAAATATTGTTAGGAATATAGAGGACCCATGTGGTTTTGGATGGATCAGAGCCAGTGGCATGTCTCCATCTTCTGTAACTGTAACAGAGAGAAAGGGAATACTGAAGTACAAACAGAAATTTCTAAAACACCTTTTGGGTGCTGACTTAAAGTACAGTTTTGTGTTAAGACCATGGCTTTTTGATGTAGATGCAATGCAGAGAGGAGCTGACTGTCTCTGAGCTGCACTGCCTTCGTTGGATTGGAAAGTGCCTACCTACCCTGCAGCTCATGTTTGCAACAGCCACCACTGTGAAGGGTGACTCTTTCAGATTTGTGCAGATCAACTTTTTGTCTTTAATCGTACTCAGTTGTGTGTTGGTCACTTCAAATTTATTTTTCCCAATACTAATAAAGTACATTAATTTTTAAGTAGTAAAACTGTGTCTGCTGTAATGCAGCCCATGGTGATTTCTTAGCACTCCGATATCTAATCTATATTTACATTAGAAATTTTGTGTCCTGTGGATTCTATTTTTTATTCTACTGCATGCCAGTAGCTGAAGTAGTCCTTTCATTGAAAGTGTCTGAAGCACCAGGATTCTTGTGCACACGCTACTTCCTATGATGAGCCATGTAAGGCAACATCTGTGCAGTACAGACAGAACCCCAGAAGAATATGGGACACATCTGCCTCCCTGCTTATCTCGGCTTGCTTCTCTTCCCCCTTCTGTGCTTAAGGTCCATCTTCCTAGTGCTGGGTTGCAGTCTGTGCTAGCAGCTCAGTAAAGCTGGGGTCAGTCTCTGAGACACTCCGCAGTGAGCTCTCAATGACTGGGTAAGAATTAGTCAAGTTCATTCTGCTGTTGGTGAAACCTAAGTGAGGTGGCAACATCTGTAGAGAGAAGAACGTGGAGCTACTGTGTACGGTAAAGGACTAGAGAGAAGCAGTAAGAGAAAGGAAGATGTACAGAGCAGAGCAGGGAAGAGATTGACCAAGAGAATGCTGAAGGTCTGAGGTGGATGTGGGAGAAACTGATGTATAAACCAAAACCAGAACACAGGAGCAGCAAATTATGACTGAAAAAGTGTAGATAGTTTTAAAAAATATCCAGAAATGGTGCTGAGGAATTCTTTAATTCTTCTCACTTTCTAAGTCAGGAAACTTGGTTATAGCTGAATTTCACCTCTAGTTTACATACTCACATCCAGCCCAGGCCTAAAAACTCTCACCTTATGTCTGATGTCTTGCAGACTTTGGGGCAGACTGACAAATGCCTTGAGATATAGTGCTCTGAACTTGTAGCTCCTTGGTTCTGGGGTCGATGTCGTACTCCCATCTCAGTTCACCAGAACATATTGTTCCCTCTGCAGTGAAAAGAGAGAATTAAACATGAAAATGGGATTCACAGCAGTCAATACTACGGCTGTGAAGCAACAAATAAAAAAGTCACCCGAAGAGGGCTGTTTTAATTTTGTCCAACAAATGTTGGATGTTTGCCAAATGCAATGCCAGAAGCAGGAGTCTTGGTGAGAAGGACCACATTGGAGGAGTCTTCTCCAGCAGTGGGTGTCCTCACAGACTGCCCCTCCTCTCCTCTGCTTGTGGCTCTTGTGTCATTTTAAACAGGAAGGCTGGAAAGCCCTTCTCTGAGTCTTGTCTTTACATCACTCATTAAGGTACTTTCCTAAAAAGTAGGATTGGACTTTGGGACTTGAATTTTGCAGAACTTTAGTTGCCCTTTGAGGGGCTCTGGTCATTAGTGCTAATAGAACGGGTTAATGTTCTTTGAGGCTAAAAATGAACGGCCACAGTGGGAGGACAGTCATCTTTCCTGTGTCACACTGTAGACAGACTGCTGCTTCTCTTGTCAGCCTCTGATGTAACTTAATTAATTGTAGTGGAATTACTCCTGATCTATAATTAAGTGAGAAGGAAATTGAACTGGACAATGTGAGAAGCTCCCTGTGTTGTTGCTTATCATTTTGAAGAGAAAGGAAGAGTTCGTGTTTCATTACTGCCAGTCTGTCACCTTGAACATGAAATCCTAACTAAGCACTATTTCAGGAAAATTTATTAAATGTGGTGTGTATGTTCAGATTTACTTTTTCTTTAACTAATTACTTAAGAACTGTTGTAACCTTAGGAGGATACTAAAAACTGACTTGCAAGGTTTGGGGGGTTTTTTTGTTCCTTTTTTTTTCTTTTTAAGACATAGTGTGCTAATATCCTGCAGTATCACCGTATAAACCTGCAGTTAATCACGGTGGGATCCTCACTGTCGGGGAGGTCATACCAAAGCCCTTCCTACTGGCATACCTTGTCTGCCTTCTGACTTTTGGATTTGCTTCATCATATGGGCAGACGGTGTTTCACATTTGACTGGAGCTGCTCTGGGTGAGATGCTTCTTTTCATCAAATTTTCAGCAGATCTTTTGCTACTTGTGTAGAGAGTTACACCACAAGAACTACCAGTGTGAGGACTTCCATCCCAGTGTAGTGGGGTAGTGTTTTTATTAACTGTGGGAAATAACAACCATTTAGTGTCCCTGATTGGGTACGTGGCCTTTACGGGAGTAGTGGAGCTCTGAAAGTGGAAGCCTGTCATTCACATTTGAAGTTCAGTATAAAGAGGTGGCTGGAAAGAAATTACAGAATACCTACTGTTCCTCAGGGCTTGCATGGAGCTTATTGTCCTCAAGAGTTTGCCAAAGGTAGTATTTCTCTGATTGCTCATTTTTCTTGGACACTCCCTGTGTTAGTTTTACTGTTCTTCTTGGACATTTGAATGAATTTTTCAAATTCTTCTTTAAATCTTGGTTTAGGAGTCTTCTGTTTTGACACCTAATTCTTTTTTACTGAATCAAGGTAAGTTTTAATCCTCCTTCTCCCTGACTTGAGAACTGTAATAAAAATAATTTGTCATCTGTGTGAGGAAAGAAAGTGTATTAAATAAAGATTAAATAAAAAGATAAGTTTGAGGATATAGTATGAGTTAGAGCTTGAAGAAAAATAAATATGATTGACCAAGTCTGCTGTGCGTATCCTGAAGTACTTGCTTTGTTCTACGTGCACTTAGCCTCTTTTTTCTTCTTAACTTTTGAATAATCAAATTGCAGCCTTACTAATATTTCTTCTTAAGATAATAGCAACACTAGTTATTGAATGTCTGGTGGTTTAAATTTTAGAGTTAGTTTCTCTTGAAATTCACAGTTAGGTTACTTTACTATGACACGGCTTCTCAAATTAATCCATCCTCATTAGTTGCTCCTCGTGTTTAAAATAGCAGCACTTTCCTTATCAAATACAGTCTCCAATATTGACATACACGGCTTCCTCTTTGCATTTTTTGACTTATCTTAACTATTTGGTATGTTTTCCAGGCTAAAATACATGATTTATTCAAAATGAGATCATGAGTCTGTAATTACATGGGTAAGAAATATTTCCAGAGTTAAGATGATACTAAATATTTCATTTGAAGATAGAAATACTTTTGTTTTGCACTTCAGTAACTTAATTTTTGTCTTAAAAGTAAACACAATTGCTGTATGAAAGCAAATATCCATATTTGTGGTTTTATTCTGCTTTAAAAAATTTAAACTTTCTAATAAAAAATAAATTGAGCTTTAAACTGATCCTTGGCTTCTAAATTTTATTATTTAAAGTAATTTTGAGTGTGTTTTTTGATTTAAGGACTTATCCCGGACTGAATGCTATTGAAACATTTGCCACACTGAAGTGATCTTTTTGCACAGGCTGATAATAATTATACCTGATATAGACCTAGAGAGAGTAAATAGTTTCTTGTATGTTACATCTCCCATCACTCAGTTTCTGGATCAACTAAAATATTTTGTTGAAAATTCATTGAAATTGAGGCAGAAAGGTCAGCTGCAAAGAATGCATCCAGGGTGGATGGGAGAGCTAGGAGAGGGGACAGGTTGCCTGGGGAGGTTCAGTTTGAAGCATAGTTCAGGTACTCCGATTTCTGGTAAATGTGGGATCATTTATAAAAATAGTGAGGTGGAGAGATGAATCTGTTTAAAATATAGTAAGAATCTTATTGAGAGTGCAGTTATTTGGAAAACAGTGTATATCCTATCTAAAACCCGTTCCCTACTTTTGACTTGGTTAAAAACATTCCTGTCAGAGTGATGGGAAAATGGTATGTTTAACAGTTCACTAAGTGCAAATTTTAAAATACATTTTCTGATAATAAAATGCAGTTTTGGTAGCGTTTATAAGCTGTCACAGAACTCTATTCCCTTATTTTCTGTAGCTGTTACCAAATGTTTGAGATTGGTATGCTTGGGAAGGTGGTGAGGGTGCAGTAGAAAAAATAAACTTGTGATGAAATGTCTGCACCAAGTGGTTAGAATTTTGGAAGCGTGTGCATCATGTCTGGTGATGTGAGAGAACACACAAATTTCCAGTTATCCTCAGGGCAGATCTTCAGTTAATGTAAACTATCACAAAGCAGATGATGTTAACAGAGATTTGATTAGGTTTCTCTGACCAGTGGAGAAACTGTCCTGTCTGTCATTTCCCAGTGATGCTGCTGTGGTGACTGTTGGATTCGACCCTTTTTTGTGAAGGAATTCTTGGTGTTTAAAAATTGGTGAATGAGCTCTAGGTGAATCTGTCCTCTCACTGAAGTAGTGATTCTCACTTTACTCTTACCCTTTCTACAGAAATGTAACTTTTCTTGCTGTTATGTTTCCATTGGCTCCAGCAGCATCCTTTGATGTCACACTTTGACTCCTTAGCTCAGGATTGTGCTTCAGGTTCCATAAAAAGAGAGGACAACTACTGCTCAATCTTTTTTAGAGAAGGGCAATTAAGAACAAAATCCTGATGTGACAAATTTAGAGCAAAGGATGTATTTTACGTATGACAAAAACATTAGTTGCTATGTGTAAATGAGCTATTGTTTTTTAAGGGTAACTGTGTTGTCATTTATATTTTGGTTTATTTTTCAACTTTTTATGTCCAGGGGACTTTGAGACAGCTTCTACATGGTTAGAATAGTTTAGACTGTAAAGAAGGCACCACAGATTAGCACTAGCTAAAGGTGCAGTTGTGGAAGTTCATCTAGATGAACTTACTTTTGTCAAAGTTTTTGGACTGTAAGTGGCTAATTTTACATTCTACCCAATGTGATTTATCATTAGCTTATTCCTAAGAAATTATAGAAGTCTCATTTTGATACATTCTTCTAAACAGTGTTAAATTCAAGAGTTAAAAGGAGCAGGGAGAATTATCGTATTAGAGTAATTCTCAATAAACAATTGATTCAGAACAAACCCATCCTTAATAAGTGTCCTTTCAAGATGACCTGTGATTACAACCCACAGTTTTGCTGTCATTTAAGCTAGAGGGGACATGTGTTACTGTCTTGCTCAATTGATGAGGTTGGATGGATGATTGAATGATGAGACTGCAAGCCAGGTCTTTAGCTTGTCATCTGATGCCTAATTCACAGTGACAGTAGGCATGCAAGGCAAATGTCTGTATTCTGTCATATTTAAGCTTCTAGTTACAGCCTTCTCGCTGTGTTAATGCTGTAGGTGCTCGATAGCAAACTGGAGAATAAAAAGATGGCCAGGGACAGGAAGGAGTGGGCAATTTTTGTGTATGTCACTTGCTGATTTTTTTTCCTATTTCCTTTTTTTTGTTTCCATATAGAAATTAATTATTAAGGAAGCGTTAGCCATTCACAAAAATATTTAACTGTCTGGGAAAACAGTCTATGTTTTTGTAAACTACATTTTCAGTTCAGTTCACTGCCTGCCTTTGCAGTTTCCAAGGCTTTTTGCATCTGCTGTCTTCCCTTTTCCTTGGGATTTTCACATTTCTTCTGTTCTTGCCCCTTCTCTCTCACATGGTTCTCCGTTGTTTTCATCACTGGGAGTTGTGTTGGTACCAGTAAAAGTTAAAGGAACATAATCAGTCTTAACTACTGCATGGAGCTGACTAGGTTGCAAGTAGTTCCATATACTAAAGCTGCTGAATCTTTCAAGTAGTTTATATTTTGAAATGTTTCCCTATTTTATTGTAATGGTTTTACGCCTGCTGCTTGGCAGAAACCTAGTGACAGGAAAAGGGAACCTGTCTCAACCTGTTTGTCAAAGGAACATCAAAAAAAGCGCAAGTTGTTAAATGAACATCAGAAAAGGCAAACATGAAAATGCTGTGACAAGAGAAAATAAAGTATTACTAGTAGGTTAAAACAATTCATATGGAACTGTGATCTTCTAGAAGTTGGTATTATTTTAAGATCAATGGTTTAGATTTTTATCAGATGCTGAAGAAGTCAAACACAGTTACCAGTGCATCACTTTTTCCTTCCATGTTTAGGTGGTTTCACAGGTGAAGCTCCTTGTGATGAAGCTCTTTAAGATGAAGCCACTTAAGAGAAGATACACCACATACATGAAACTACTTCTTTTCACCCATGTAATTTGCTTCACTGTATTCCTGGTGTTTGTCACACCCTCATTGTCGCAGGTGACTCTGTTGCGCTGGTTCACTCACTGTCTCAGCCAAATGGAGTTCCCTTTCTCCAGGCAGACAGTGGCAGTAGGTGGTAGGTTTGTTCTTGTGGTAGGGTCTGCTGAGTGGTCTCTTAATGCCATCAAACAAGTCAGAAGTGTAGGCAAATATGTGAAAACTGTGTAAATTGTGTGACATTAACTAGTTTTGAGTCTTAACAAGGCGAACAGATACCACTTCTGCAGATACTCTGTCGTTGTGTCAGAGGAGCGATCTGTCCGTGAGTGCATGCTGTGCAAAGTGACCTGCTCAGCCGTCTGAGGGCTTGGGCCCCTTGCAGTTTTAGTGCTACTTTAATTCATTAGACTGGTCCCACAGTCTTATTTTGCAAGATGCATTGTGTAAATCATGTATAGTATTGGCTCTTTAGATTATTTATATTTTTTTCTAGCTGGATGAGTAAGTATTGCACAGAAGATTTGGGAGGTCACATAAGCTGTAGAATTTAGAAATGTGGTGAAGTATTGTGACTGCTAAGTTGTTACAGCATGCTGCGCTCTGTGCATGTGAAGCTGCCCTCATGCAGCTACAAGTGGGAAGAATAGGCACATAACGATAAATTTCTTTTGGTTTACTTTTTCTGTAGGCTGTCTATTTTTTCTTCTCTATCTCAAAGAAGGGTCTAGCTCTGGACTCAACTGTAAATGCACATTCCTTTTTCCCTTGAAGAGTCGAAGTAGCAGCATGTGATGCATCACACAGTCTCCTCTAAGTCATTATGTTACATTCTGTAGGCATGTTTGGCCTTATCTATATCCTGATTGGCATCACCAAATCTATCATTTGGCACATAGGTTTTAAGGAAGCTTGAATATACTTTTAATGTTTGAAAGGGATGCATGGAGTCAAATTAGGATTCATACTGTCAAACTGTAGAAATTTAGGCAGTTAAAGTGACTGTGTTTACATTCTGCTGGTTTCACTACAGATTAATAAAACATTCAAGCAATGAGATGGTGGTGTAGCTGCCTCATTGGAAAAGGTCTTTGGGAGCAGGGTGGCAGGAAGTGTAGAGTATTTGTGATGTAGTATGCAGAATATATGTAAAATATGGATATCAAATGAATAATTAATACAGTATATCAAGTGTAATACAGTGTAATGTGAGTGATATACTGAGATACAGTTGTGTTTAAAATTTGCATAACAGGTAGGCATGGGGAAAAATTTAGAGTTATTTCAGGCAGTTTGACAAGTACATATGTATTTTCCACAATTTTCTTTAAAAACAGTTGGTTGAGTCTTTTACTTAATTTTGGCTTTTTATTTAGCAATATTTAGAGCTATACAATACTCACTTGAAATTATTTGTTCTCAGGGTTTCTATCACAGTCTGCATTGCATAGGTCTTGAAGATGGTCTGATTTCTTTTACGTGAAGTTGGTTGCTTTTAGAAGGTGTTCAAAGCACAGATTCCTACACACCTACGAAGAAGAATGTTAGAAGAAGAACTTCTTAAATCACAGAAGAATGTAATTCTCATTAGGGCTGGGCTCAATATGTAGGGTTGAAGACTTTATTTCTGAAATAATTTAGGACTTTGTCATGGATTGACCCTGGCTGGATGCCAGGTGCCCGCCAAAGTTGCTCTGTCACTCCCCTACTCAACTGGACAGGGGAGAGAAAGTATAACAAAAGTTTTGTGGGTGGGGATAAGGACTCAGAAATCACTCTGAGTGATAAGATCACTCAGAAATTATTGTCACAGGTAAAACAGACTTGACTTAGGGAAAATTGATTTAATTTATTGCCAATCAAATCAGAGTAGGGTAATGAGAAAATAAAACAAAATCTTACAAACACCTTCTCCCCATCCCTCACTTCTTCCCGGGCTTAACTTTACTCATTATTTCTTTACATCCTCCCCTGCCCGGCAGCACAGGGGGATGGGGAATTGGAGTTGTGGTCAGTTCATCACACGTTGTCTCTGCTGCGCCTTCCTTCTCAGGGGGAGGACTCCTCACACTCTTGCCCTGCTCCAGCGTGGGGTCCCTCTCACAGGAGGACAGTCCTCCACAAACTTTTCCAATGTGGGTCATTCCCACAGGCTGCAGTTCTTCATGAACTGC
>NW_010329535.1:0-37107 GCF_000700745.2 Antrostomus carolinensis
GGGGGGGGAAATGGCACAATCTGTGCAAGGAGGAATTAAATAGAGAGTAAACTTTTTTTGAATGGCAGCGTAAGCAAATGGCTTAGCAAAAAAACTATTGATGTTTCAGCCAAGAAATACTGAGAATTTACAAAAAGATTCCATGCTAAAGGAACCTTTCAGGACATATCCTTTCAGGATGTGTCTTTCAGGAGACATCCTTTGCTAAACTAAGTATTTTCAGGAAACACCTTTTGTTAAAGTAAGTATATTACTGAATCCTCGTCTAAAAATTCTGTACCAAGTCATCATCTCACCAACTTAATATGCTGTGCATTGCTTTTTGCTGATTTTCATCACACAGAAGTTTAAATTTCATAGGTATAGTGGCATTTGATCCTATAATAATAATTACTATTAACAGCAGAAAGTTTAAAAGCATGAAGAGCTTGACTGGAGAAAAAAGAAGAAACCTTGGGTTGGCAAACAATATTTTATCTTCTTTGCAAGGGAGTGGGACAGAGGAAGGCTGATCACCATTCAAAAAGTTCTACTAGTAAATTGTATTAAAGTGTGTTTTCCAAAAGACTGAGTTTGAATCAGTTTAAGATTCTGAAAATGAGAAGAGGTGCCTAGGAAGGTAAAAATATTTCTGTAAACTCTGGAGCTTTATGATGGCTATGTGATCTTCCCTGTTCCCACTGGGACTTTTATAATGACAACAGGAGGGAACTCAGTTTCTCCTACACCCAAAATATTAAATCGTTTCACTTGAAATAAGAGATCCTTTCTTAAGAATGTATGTTTTATGACACACAGTGGACAGGCCTGTTTCTGTCAATTTAGTAGCTTATGATGAACTCATTGATTCCCTATAATATACAGAGAAATAAATTCCTTCCTTTATTTCAATAAAATATGTTTAGTACTGATTAAGATGTTAATATGAAAAGAGGCATGAGGCAAGACCAGACAACAGAAGATAATAATTCCAGCCTCTGCTTTTAGTAAGTGTCAGCACTACAATGTTAAGCTTGAGAAACTGTAAAGATCTGAATATAGAAGTGATAATCCACCCTGGGAAATTTCAGCCCCTTTAAAGTGCATCAAAAGCAAAGTACAGTCCAAAATCACTAGTTCCTGTGCAAATGTTGGCCTGCAGAATTTTAAAAAATACATTTATAAATGTACATATGTGCAATATAAAATATGTATTAAAATCCAGTCACAAAATATTTTTCTATTTCCAGGCTAAAAATACATGGTGGCATCCTAACCATCCAATGGTACACCTGATTTGTCTCTCTAATTTAAGTAACCAATGAAATAATTCCACAAAAGTTAATATGTATTTTGTAAGGGCATGGTCAGCAGAAAGGAGAGGATGGCTCTGAGCTCCTATGAAACACTTCAGCTGCTGCGGTTGAGGTACTCAATTCGGGAACTTCATGTAGGGGCAAGCAAGTTCTCAAGCTCGACATCTTCAAATATTCTATTGTCCTGGTTTTTAGCTGGAACAGAGCTGGGTTTCTTTGTAGTAGTTAGAATAGTTCTGTGTTTTGCTTTCAGCCTGGGACTTGTTATGAGAGAGACACCGATAACATACCAGTGTTTGCATTTTTGTTGTTGGAAGTGAAGGACTTCACGTTCTGTTAGTCTAGAAGCACATTTAAGGGATAGTTAAATTTATAAGCTAAATTGGATTTTAGATATGCCAATGGGATATTCCATGTCATATCACGTCATGTCCAGTATGTTAGTGAGGGTCTCTTCCTTTTTTAGCTCTCTCTGGCTTTTTGCTCGGGCTCTCGCTCTTCTGGGATTGCGGTTTTGGTTCGGGATTGTCGCTCCTCTGGGATTGTTATCTGGGAATGGGCTGGGCTTGGTCCGCAGGTGGTGAGCAATTGCACTGTGTATCACTCATTTGCATATTTTGTTACTGTTATCACTATCACTACTATTTTAATATTATTATTATTTTAAGTTTTCTTTTATTTCTATTATTAAACTGTTCTTATCTCAACCTACAAGCCTCCTTATCCTTACCGCCCAATCCTCTCCCCTATCCCCTAGGGGTGGGAGGGAAGTGAGTGAACAGCTGTGTTGGCTGCTAGCCAAGGGCTGGCCCAGTGAAACAATCACAACTACATAGAAACTTTAGCACTTACCTTATGGAGTATGCTGTCTGCTCCAGCAGACAGCTAAAACTATCAGTTGCATGCTTGCATCAGATGAACTGGAACCTCTCCTGTATAGTCTGAAAGAGAAGTTTTCAAAATGACATCGTAAGGATTTTTTTTTAATCCTGTTAAAAATGTAATGAGGCCAAAAATGTTTTTTTTTTTTCTTTTTCTCCTTTAAGTGGTAAGCAAAATGTGGGTAGAAAACTTAAATATAAATTCAGTTTGTAGCCCTGCAAAACTAAATCCACATATAATGCAGTGAGCTTTATCAAGTGGACGTGCACAAAGTATTCCTACAAAAAAACTTCCTTATGGAGCTGTCTGGCCAAAACACAATATAAGACAGTACCACTGAAATCAGATCACAAGGGACACACTGTTTTATTTTTCTAATCCATGTTGGTGCATATTCAAGACTAATGAATATAAAGTGCATGTGTGTCTCTAAATAAACTAGTGTGTTTGCATTTAAAAATGTGACTATGTCAGTTCCTGTAATTAGATCCTTTAGCATCTGTTATTGATCACTCCTGCACTTCTTTAGCTTACACTTGTGAATCAAATAAAATGCAGAATGTTACCATACAGAAGAGAAATGCTAAAGAGAACATCTATCGTGTCCAGTATTACAGTCATTAATGGTTATCAATCTAGTTTGTTCTTGGCCCACAACATAAAAATCTCTGACATCTTCAGAAAGCAATGTTTTGGCACTTGGCACCACACCATCACAAGGAGAGGATGTTCAGGGGATCGGGACAGCTGGTTAAAACTAAGCTTGGTGCAAGAGTTCACAGACATGCACACCCTGTTTCCCTGTTTTAGCCCAAACTTGGACTAACTTTTTTTTTTTTTTTTAGGAACGACAGCATGCTACAAGAATGTGGAAATGAATATAACCTGATTCAGGGAGTGAGACTTTTCTCCTCTGTAGCAACGCTTTACTACATAGAGAGCACAGGCATACTGGTTTACACTATGCAGTGCCTCATTCTGCACCCATTTGTATCCAGCCCAGGTGTGTTACATTCAGCTGACCTGCTAGATGCACCTAGCAAAGGTGCTGTGTTTATGTCTCTCCAAAGACGGGATCCAAAATGGGACAGATGTGGACAATACGAGTACTGACTCTCTCTTTGATCTCTTGAACCTAGCTTCAACAGATGTAGTGAACAAAGTAGGCATATAAAGGCTGTACATTTATAACTTCTAGGTAGGTTACAATAAAAAAGACTCTCAAAATCAGAATAGTTTGATACTGAAGAACTGAGGTCCTTGAAACCTAACAGAACGCCCCGAAGAAATGAGAAAATGTGAATAAAAATGATAGTCAATTTGGACCTGATTCATGGCTCTTTCGCAGCCTTATTTCTTCATAGTCCTCACATTTGAAATGTAAAGAATTCATAATAAGGTGAAGAAGGGCACCAGAGATTTAATGTAGTATGTGCAAGTGGAATGAGAAATGTCTCACATATTCCAAAGCAACTGAGGGATTTGGTTAAGAATTAACAGAGTAAAACATAATCATAAAAATCTTCATCTGGTTACTGTTGCTAATGATAGCAGACACTGGTACTCATGTGTCTCAGATAATGTGCTTCAGAGTATGCAATGTTCTAACAATGTCCAAAAGGATTAAAAAGAGAAAGAAGTTTGAATCTACTATAGATCAATAGTCAAAAGAGTGAATAATATGGTAGGATTAAAATAGGAGGTACAGTTCATTTAGTTCCCTTATTGATCTCTGGAGATAATTACACTGTACATCAAAAGAAATTCAATTTTATTTATGTGTTACTTTGTGAACTGCATTAGCATCAATTGGACTTATGATCTTACAGCAGGGAAGGAGCTTCCAAACTAAAATGTATGTAAATCACTATGGGTTTCCTTTCCCAGATCTGAAGTATGCATTGCAGCCAAGCAGATATAGTCCCTTACTGATGCTGTTCTACGAATTTTAAGAGTTTTAACAATAGCTAAAAAAGGTCAATATAGGCTACAATCTGTCCACCTAATTTTCACTCCAAATTTGTACCTTGAGTTTAAGTATCTTCAAAGCCCTTTTATAGTGTAGTAACTCTCTCTGATACAGGGAATCTGGGCATTAGGGGCAATCCATCCCTAGGGATCTAATACTTGGCTCAAACTAGGTCCTCTGATTATATGGATAGGATCTCATGTCATGTCATCTATGACAAAGTGACTTGCTTAGTGGATGAGGGAAAGGCTGTGGATGTTGCTTGCCTGGACTTTAGTAAAGCCTTTGACATTGTTTTGCACAGCATCCTCCTGGAGAAACTGGCTGTTCACGGCTTGGATGCGTGTACTCTTCACTGGGTGAAAAACTGTCTGGATGGCCGGACCTAAAGAGTTGTAGTGAATGGAGTTAAATCCAGTTGGTGGCCAATCACAAGTGGTGTTCCCCAGGGCTCCGTAATGGGGCCAGTCCTGTTTTATATCTTTGTCAATGATCGGGATGAGGGCAGTGTTGATCTGCTTGAGGGTAGAAAGACCCTTCAGAGGGATCTGGACAGGCTGGATCGATTGGCCAAGGTCAATTGTATGAGGTTCAACAAGGCCATGTGCTGGGTCCTGCACTTGGGTCACAAAAACCCTATGCAACACTACAGGCCCGGGCAAGAGTGGCTGGAAAGCTGCCTGGCGGAGAATGACCTGGGGGTGCTGGTTGACAGCCAGCTGAATATGAGCCAGCAGTGTGCCCAGGTGGCCAAGAAGGCTAGTAGCATCCTGGTTTGTATCAGAAACAGTGTGGCCAGCAGGACTAGGGAAGTGATCCTCCCCCTGTACTCAGCACTGGTGAGGCCGTATCTTGAGTACCGTGTTCAGTTTTGAGCCCCTCACTTCAGGAAAGACATTGAGATGATGGAGCATGTTCAAAGAAAAGCAATAAACCTGGTGAAAGGTCAGGAGCACAAGTCTTGTGAGGGGCGGCTGAGGGAACTGGGGTTGTTTAGTCTGGAGAAAAGGAGGCAGAGGGGAGACCTTATCACTCTTTACAGCTGCCTGAAAGGAGGTTGTAGTGAGGTGGGTTTGGTCTCAAATTGTGTCAGGGGAGGTTTAGATTGGATATTAGGAAAAATTAATTCACACCAAAAGGGTTATCAAGCATTGGAACAGACTGCCCAGGGAAGAGGCTGAGGTATTTAAAAGATGTGTAGATGTGCTGCCTAGGGACATGGCTTAGTGTGGATTTGGCATCCTTAGATTTACAGTTGGACTCAATGTTCTTAAAGATCCTTTCCAGCCTAATTGATTTGATGATTCTATTATTCTAAGAGTAAAAAATGCCTATCTTATCAATCATAGGTGCATAAGGTAGCCCGTAATGAGGTAAAAATATCTAGCAAGGAGTTTGTTTTGTCAAGGATGCTGATACAAAGAGCTATATAGACATTCAAGTTGTTTGAAATCCTTCCCATAGGTGACATAAAAAATAAAATCCTTTTAAAAAATGCTAAAAGCTCCAACTGTCCACTATCTGACTCCCAAAATGCACCAGCTTTCCCCAACGGTCTCCCCAGGGAAGTTATTGTCAGGTCTGTCAAATGCGAGGCTTGCAAACACAGGTCTACTACTATGTCTCAGGCAACTCCCTGCAAGGGGTGAAAGTTTTCTCTTGTGCTTCTGAGCCAAGTTGGTTTTCTTTCTGAGAAGCGGTCCAGAAGACTGCAGCACTCTTCATCAGCCACTGTGTATAGAATGCATTTTAAACCGGCCCTGTCCTGTGGCCTTGTCCCTCCACAGTCCCTCCCAGTGGCGTTATTCACCTCCTTTGACACTCCGCAAGGGGTGCCCATCCTTGCCCTTCACACAACACATTGTATGGAGCCTCATGCATCAAGGAAAAGAGGCTGATAAATGTGTTGTCACTGCAAAAATATGGAAAGTCAGATGGAAAGTATGAAAATATACAGTTGTTTGAATTTAATGTCACTGTTAGTAACATAGAGAATGCTTCTCCAATTCAGTTATTTGTATTTTATATTACTACATTCAATAAATCTCTCTATTAATGAAAGCTGTAAAGCACTTCCAGATGGCCGGCCTTCTGAACACAAGAATGGGCTGAACCTCACAGCTTTGCAGAGGAATTCAGGTTCATCTGTTGCAGAAGAAACAGGGCCTTTTCCCTAAAATTGTCCCAGCAACATGCTGGGACAAACAAATACAATATGAAATCTAAGTATCAGACCCTGGCTGGACAAATATTCTAACATGTACATATAACTAAGTGCGTGGCTTGGGAGGACGGAGGTAAACAGGCACTGAACATGATTAAAAAACTAATCCTTTGCTAAAGCGATGTAAGCCATTTGTGTAACCTCACTGGCATTGTAGTAAAAACACGTTGCAACATTATTAAAGATCTTAATTCTTTGCCCCTGAAAGTGTAAAACAGTGTGGGGGTCATAGAGTTTGGAAGAATGTTGAACAATTATCGTATGAAAGAAAAAGGATTGCACCTCAACGTGATTTTATCTAAGTTACTTCTGAAATACTCAGTTTGAGATGTACTAGGAGTTTCACCTGTTCTTACTTTCTAAACAACCCTTTTTATAGCAGAGCTGTAATCACAATGAACTCAAAGGAACAGAGGCATGATATGAAGATCATAAATGAATTATACTGAGAGACCCAGATATTTAAGTACCTAACCATCTTGAAGAAAGATAACACTTTTCACAATTTTCAGGATTTAAATAAATGAGCTTTATTCAGGACCATAAACATCACTGGTAAACTTGACAAGGTGTGATTCACAAGCTTCAGGTGTCTGTATCTGAGACAGTCACGTAAGATTCCCTTTATAGCCAGTAGAGAGAAATAGGTGCATTAAGGATAAGAGTCATTTGACCTGTTTTCATCATCTGTTTTAGGATGAGATGAATCATACTCTAGAAGTGCTTATTTGATTTCATTGAACATAAATGAGAGCACAGAGAGACCGCTTCAGATATTAACTACATCTATGTTATGATTTATGGTGATTAAGATGCTGATGTCTATATTTGGTCAAATGAATCCCAACCACATTGACTTTAGTTAGTTTTCAATTAAGGCAACAAAAAAGTTCGTTTAGAGGAATATCTTACATCCTA
The DNA here is from genome assembly GCF_000700745.2 of Antrostomus carolinensis. Taxonomy (NCBI): domain Eukaryota; kingdom Metazoa; phylum Chordata; class Aves; order Caprimulgiformes; family Caprimulgidae; genus Antrostomus; species Antrostomus carolinensis. The sequence goes on from NW_010329535.1 coordinate 7,289, forward strand.
TGCAAAAGATACTGTGAAAAATAAGAAATAAGTGAGACTTAAAGTCTAATCAGGTGCCTGTTATGGTTTACAGGTGGAATAATTGTTTGGATTGGTAATATACTTGAAACACTATAAGTAAGTCTGATGACACATTTTTCCATCAGTGAGACAATATTTTCCTTTAACAGACAGCTATGAATATATGTGAGTGCATGATTTAACTGTTTATAGAGGCCAAAGGGTATAATGGAATGTCGTTTGGGATTTGTTAAAGGGGGTTACGCAGAGGAAGAAGCTCTTCTAGCACTGACATAGTCCAATGTCAAAACAGAAATTATTTGATGACTGCAAGGAAATCTGTGTCTTACACTGGCATTAGAGTAAGCAGAGAAAGTCTTACATTTGTGTGGTATGTGAGTTGTATTTAGATATACATATATAAATATATAATATAGATATATAAATGAAGTAAATGAGAAAGATCAAATAATTAAGACATAAAGAGTCCTAGTTTCAGTTCCTTTCTTAAGAAATTATGTTTTGAGAAGCAGGTGGATGAGTAGCATGAGGTGGTACATGAGTAGCATTGCTATTTTAAGAGCATTTATATGTGGTGGTGTGTGTATGCATATTTATGAAAATAAAAAAGAAAACATCACCTGCCATATAAAATAAAAGAATTATTATGTCCCACATTACTGGTGATCAATTAGAAGTTCAGATGGCTGTAAATATTATTTATTTAATGCTTTGGTAGGAGCAATATTTTTATTATGTTTATTTTTTAAAAAGAAACTTTAAAAAACTATTCAAAAGACACCATGAATAATTAACTTACTCTTACTTTCTGCTCCGTTTTCATCACCTGAAATCCTTGTAAAGCTTTCCACATCCATACTTTTCAGTCTTCCAGATTTGTAATCTGGCACTGACACTTATATCTTACATTATATCTTCTATAGCCCTCATGTATCAGTGAGAATATGAACCTTCCAAAGGTTTGATTTTCTGGTTGCGTGTGGGGTTTTATTGTGGTTTGGTTTTTTTGTTTGTTTTGTTTTGTTTTTTACTAATAATGTATTGTTAGCGACATTGTATTGTTAGCAACATAGCTTCCTAAAAATGCATGTCTGAGACTTCCAAGTATTATAGAGATGCTAGGCCAGACACGTTAAGCTCCTTCCTTCCTCCAGGAGTGCTCTCTGCTCTTTGGGGAGAAGTAGGCATCCGAGTATGCCCAAAAGTGAGCTTGTTTACAGCCACATCAGAAGGCACCTTTCATTTTCTCTAGGGGCTCCATTGGTAGGCAAACCATCATCAGGCTCTGAATCACCACACAGCCTCCTCTGTTTCAGCCTCTCTCTTCCCGTGCCCCTGTCCCTCAGGATATTGTCACTAAGACCCACAGAGGGGGCTTTTTCCTCCTTGTACCTTTACTGTTTCCTCCTCCAAGGTATTGTGGTGCAGGTGGCTTCGTGCTGGGAAGTGGCCAGTACAATGCTGTGCGCGTGGCCACGGGCAGTTTGATGGCACAAAACTTCACTTCCTGGCTTGATGACTTCAGCACAGATTCAGTTGTGGTGACACCATCATTATTTTAACGTGGTTAATGCTGCAAATCAAATCTGGCTCAGTAAACAGTGCTTATGGTGTTGGCTTGCCTCCTTAAGATTCCTCCTTAAACCCCCGCTTTCAGCAACTAGCTTTCTGTCAATATGCTGTAAGTTGGCACAAACCGCTTCTCCTCACACCTGTGATTGTATTGGAAAAAAAGACCAAAATAAATATTTACAGTGTACATGCAAGAAGAAAAGGGCTGTTTTCCCTTTTCTGTCATTGATTTCCTCTGTTCCACAGTTACTGGCCCTGCTCTATTTATTTATCATATGGTGTCTAACTTAGGCTGCATTTTGTGGGCAAAAGTCCTTGTCTTGCATATGATGGCAAAGAACAGAGGAAAAAAAAAACCAAACCACGGGGAATACTCTAGGTGAAAGCAGTAGAAAACCCACAGAATTTGACTGAAAGACTTAGAAGCAGATAGTCACTAAAATGACTGTTAAATTCCTTTGTTAAATCTATTAGCTTTCACACTCTTACTGCCTCTTTTGAATGGCATGTGCTATCCTTTAATTCACTAGACATGTTTAAAAAAAAAAACAAAATCAAACCCTAACCCATGGGATTGTGTAGAAAAGACCCGATTAAAATTGGGGTTTTTTTCTTCTAAATGTTTAAGAAGTAATAACAGGCTTTTATTGCTGTTAACAGAGTTTCACATTTTTCTGCTAAGTGATTGCAGAGTTCTTGTTATGCATAAAAAAAAATAATCCAGAAGCAATGGTAAACAACATTTCAAAATGAAAAATTCTCTCTTTCTTACACTTGGAAACACACCAATTTTTTCAGACCAGTGTGGCTTACCTCTGCTGTCTTGTATATGCTCCAGAAAGCTGGATTTAAGAAATCAGGCAGACCTAGACCCTCTCCTCATTTGTACACCAATAAAATTTTTATTTTTAGAGGACTTTTACATCTCCAAAGCCCCCAGATAGCTAGAGTTCCTCACCGACAAGAACATACTTTGCAAGAGACACTTTTGATGGATTCAGAATTGAGTAATAATGATTAGGAAATAAAATCCTTTTAAAAAGCCAAATCATTCATATGCTATAAGTGTTGGTTGGTCCAGTTGTGTTTGTTTATACTCTGAAATTTTCTAAATTCACATGTTTACAAGATGGATGTGTTTCAAATGTGGGATAGTTCTATACCTTATTGGCAGCATAGATGCTATGTCTAGCAACACAAGTCTGTAAACTACTGATTGCCAGAAGCCAGAATGGCACAAGGGAAAGGCTTTCTCTCTACTTGCATTCCTTACCTCTTTTTCTAAACATCTTCTACCAGAAAAAAAAAAAAAAAAAGTGTACTGGGATAGACAGACATTCATGTATAACTGCTCTGATATTCAGTGTTCTCATCACAAGGAGTGAAAGCCTTTGAAAGCTAATGGCTTGCTCTGTCCTAAAGGAAACCCTTCCTGAGTGGGGGGAGATGCATCTCCCTGCCTTTGCTTTTATCTACTCTGAGGCTAATGGAAGACATCAGTTTCCTGTTCTGTCAATCTTGTTTGTCAAGCAGACACTGAAATCACTTTAATCAAAGCCACAGGCTCCTAACAAGGCGTACATGGAAGGTTCAACATGTCTCTCTTGCTTGTACATATGTACCTTACCTTTTGAAACCTCAGCTCTTCACATTGTGTGAGGGCCAGATGCTGAGAAGGTGAAACCCTGCAGTCCTTCCACTGATTTCAATAACCACACTGATTTGTACCAGTTGAGCTTCTGCTCTGCAACTTGTATTTTCAAGCCTCTCAGATATATACATCTATACCTGGAGAAAAAGGTTGAGCTTCTGATTTTCTTCCACTGGAAGAAATAAACATATTTTCAAGGTATTACTTTAAAATAAATATTTGCTTGCTACTTGTCTCAGAACAGCTTTCTATCACTGCTGATTTATTTTATTTAATTTATACTTAAAAAAACCCCAAACTTGTTCTTGATTGTTGGCATCATATTTTAATGTTGTTAAAAAAGAACAAATTTATTGGGCTAGAACTCCATCAGACATTGAATTACATGGAATTCTGTTTGTTTCAGGCATTCTTAGTGTGATCAGCAATGGAAGACATAGATAGTCATGGCAAATAAATCTGAGTGTAAGAAGGCAGAAGAATTGTTGGTCCTGCCCATAGCAACACTGCTACCTTTAAATGCCAGAATTTAAGGACTTAAATCACTAAACTTCACATGTTCTCCGTTTTAGGGCAATAACTCCTAACTCTAAAGTACAACACAGACAAGATCTCTCAAGACCTTGGGGCACTGGTAATTTGAGTATCCTGCATGTCCTATGGTTTAAGTCTTTATAGATTACTTACAAAGATCAGATAGTGCGAAGAAATTGAGAACAAACCATGTACACTTTGATACTGTTTTCATACTAAATGAGGAAACTAAAAGTTTCCCCTTTGAAAACCACAGGAGTAGAATATTGGTTGCCCGTGTTATAAAAACAGCAAAAGTTGTATTATAACAGTATTTTAACAAAGAGCTCATAATGTCTCCCCTTTTTTGTAATTTGACTTTTAAACTTTTATCTCTGTTTAAGAGAAAAAAGGCAAGAGGAAAAAACCTTTAAAATGTTTTAAATTTGCTTAGGAGAAAAGTTACGGCAGAACATATGAGATGGATAACAGGACTTTAAAGAGCTTTTGAGACCAATAAAATTTAATCTTCTTTCATTGAGATGCTAATAGTCATGATGAAAAAGTACAGAGCATGAATGAGGCCTTAGCCTGGTAAAAAAGAAGTATGAAAGTGATTTTCTATTCCTATTTTCAATGTCATGTTCATAATAATCATAACTTCAACCACAAGTTTTGCTACTCCTGATTTAGCAAAAGCAAATACACTTGCCTTCCCCAATTTATCAGGAGTAAATATTGCATATCAAGCACACACATAAAACAAATATCCGGTCAAATGGAGGAGATGGGAATTGTTCTGCCAATTAGTAAATTATTGAGTACTGGAAATGTTGCTTCTATTTAACTGTTGCTAATTCCCCAGCTATATTTACTGAATACATAACAGAAGAAAATATATAAATAAAAGATGCTCTGAATCACGAGTCTGTCTGAACCAAACCATCAAAGCGTGCTGTTGTATTTGAGTTACTTCCTCCAGAAGCATAAAAATCCTCTTGTTGGAAACTTTGATAGTAGCTGGTAATGGCTTCTGTTCTCTAAATGCTTATGCACATATGTACATTTACTCAGGTAAACAGGCTATGAGACTGCCCATGAATAATGTGACAAATATAGAAAAGTATAGGCCTGGCTGACTCCTCTAATGTTTACAAAAACCTTAATGTTCTGCAATCTGTTGTTAAAAGGTAGACAAGTTTAGATATTTCTCACATTAAATCTGATGTTAACTATGTCACTCTATCATTGATATGGACATTGAACATTTCACACAAAATAACACATCACGGTGTGTCAATTTCTGTATTTCATTAATTTGGAGGCTTTAAGCAGTATTTATGTAGATTTGTTTCTTGGTGTAGATGATTTTTAAGATCTTTTAAAATAAGGCCTCAGCTAAACTGAATGAGCAGACATTCAAAAGATAAATGCTAGACCAGTGTTTGCCTGTTCCACTGACATCTAATCTGTCTGATGCAGTTTAAATATTTTTATTTCTCTTTATTTTTACTTTTCCTTTTGGAAAATATACCCTTTTCCTTGCTGATTTTAAAGTTTTCTTTGTGGTCATGGCTAACTCTTTCTCACTCTGCTTCCCCTTCCCTACCCTCCCCATCTACTCCTTTATCCTACTTAAATGCTGATCTGGTTTGCTTCCTTGCCCATCACCAGGGTACTTTTTCTTTAGCAAGTGAAGCTGCAGGTACCTGACTTCAAAATGAGGTGATGGAGCCTGTGAGGTGGCAGTGGGAAGGATTGCAGGGAAGGGGGAACCATCAACTACTTGTATGGGGTCAAGGTAAATTTTGTTCCCTGTGAATCAGTATATCTTACTTTGCTTGTCCTTAAGTACAAATAACATAGCCTTCTTTTGTTTCCTTTTTTTTCCCTATTTTTACTGAACTCAAGTCAGTTAAGAAGAGCTCATCTGAAGGCATTCTAGTCTTGTCAACAGGAACATGGGCTAAAAGCAGTGTTACATTTATAAAGGCAAGTTTTCCCTGCTTTCTTCAATGCTTACAAGTCCTTATATCACAAGCGCACAGTCACCCCATCAAATGCTCTAGAGTATCGTTTGTCTCAGATGAGTGCAACAATTAAAACCCTTCTTCCCATGGTACTCAAATGGCCAATTTAAAGCCATTTTCTAACATGCAATGGCATCAGTGCCTATGAGTTCAGTAATGGTATACAAAAAACATTTTAGTCCTCAGTGCCAGGAGTGTCACCCCTGCATTAAAACATGCCAGCAGGGTGATGTGAGGAAGCATACACTATTTTACTTTATGCTATATCTCTGCAAAGCTTGCTTTAGCTAGAATCACACACCTCCTATGAATCCTGGATAGGACAAAAAAAACCCCCACATTGTGCAGTAGAGTGAAAACCTCCTCCCTTTATGCCTCCATGAAGACAAAAGAATTAATTTGAAAGACATTGGCTTACATACAAGTCAGTAATGCACAAGGTAATAATATGACACAAGGAATGCAAATAGAAAAACAAAAATGGTTTTATATCCAGTATTTCATTTGAATCTAAATGAATCTTGGTGATCTTTTTGTATATAATATACTGAGAAAGGCAAAGAGTATATTAAATTACCACACAGTCATAAAATGTTCAGGAGAAAGTAATCTGTATGGCACTTCCACTTGTTTCTTCAATGATTCCATTAAGATGCAAAAAAATAGAATATAAATGTTTTAGTCGGACAATGAAATGTCTGGTGACATTCAGCTAAATAATAAGAGACACAAGCCAAGGGAGATATTACAGCATAACATCACAACAAGTTAGTCTTGTATTTAACATTACTTTGACATGAGGGAGAAACACATTGGGGGAATAATTTTTCCAAAGCACCTTTTTGCTTTTGATTTAAATTTACGATGCCTAAATCTATTGTTCCAAGAAAACTCCTGTGGACATGGAGCTTCTCTTGCACTTCAAGTTAACAAGGATCAGATGTTTCTAGTGTGTGAAAGTTTGCAAGATTCAACCTTTAGTCCGTTGTTATTTAAAATGAACCCTTACACACAGTTTATATTCATTGCTGAATCAAAGTGGCACTGCAAATATAACCAACAAATGTGGTTCACACTAGTTGTCTAATTTTTGTTCAAAACTCTTATAGATGTCAGTGCTATATGGGACACGAGTTGTGTGTAGTCCCTTCTGAAAAATATGTGTAATTCCTAACTGTTAATAGTAAACTGTGCAAAAAACCAACCAAACAAAAAAAACCCCCAAAAAACACCCCCCAAAACCGCCATGTTTTTATTTGAATTATCTCTTCCACTTGTCTATTTGTTCCTGTACTGACTCATAAAATTCTTAACAGGAACAAATATGATAAGAGTAACAGGCAAGTATGTGTATATACATATGTCTCTGTTTCTATACATACGGTATATGGACTCATTGAGACTATTTTGGCTGCTGGACAACTTTCTGTAGTATTAATCAGTCATTACATTGATTTTGATTACATTCTTATTCTGGAAGGATAATTTACTGTTATACATCAGACATTTTTAAACAACAAGACTTGTATTCACAGAAAGGCATAATGGCTTTATTGACTATAATAAGTTATCAAAGTGCAACAGAGAAGATAAATTATGTGCATGAACTGTGATTATATGTTTCTCATGTTCTAAGGGCTACTTCTATGTGCTTTTCATGAGGGTAAATGCTTTCTAGAGACAACCCCATCTATACATGTGATTAATTTTACTTCTCTCTGTAGTTTAGGACCTATTTAAATGAATAATGATGGAAATTATCTAAAACCCACTGCCATTAACAGGATGACTAATAACAACCTATTCAGGGGGGGAAATCACCAGTTGGGAGGGAAGGGGGAAGGGCATTATAATTGCACTATGCTATTATAATATTGAAGAATTGTCCATGTCTCATGACAGAGAAGTGGCTGGGCAGCTACACAGCCCCTTTTTATGTCCCTTTCCTCTTCCTGATCAGTGTTGCAAAAAGCTGCTGTCTTGTAGCCGGATGACTCCTCATTACAGTCTTAGTGCCCTTACATATGGCTTCAGATTGCCTTTGAGGATGTGTGTACATCTCATTTAAAAAGGGCTCTAATGAGCTTCATTTTAAAACAGACTTACTGAGTTAAATTTTGAAATATGCAGAACTTGTGAACATTTGGCATTTTTGGTAATCAGGCTTGATGTACCACAACTACCATGAAGAAATTATTTTAATTTTGTCAGTGTAAAATTAAAACTTCTATGTGGTTTGTAGGTAATAATTTAGATTAGGAAACCTCTCCCTATCTATAGTATAGATTGTCTATATCTGACCTAGTCATTTTAGATTGCTTTATTGTCAACAAGGAAACATTTCCAGATGGTGATTCTGCTGACCTATTTTAAATATAATTTATATTAAGTTAAGATGAAAATTAGGTGAGGTTAATCCCACCTGTAATTTTCCATTTTAGGGAAAATAGCTTCTTTTTAAGCAAGAATAGCCAGTCTTTCTTTTATTTCATTTTTGTTTATTTCAATTTGCTTAAATCTGATTGTGCCATACAAAAAATACTGTCATACAAACACACAAGAAATTTCCTTCTTAACCCCAAAGATTCCAATTTATTTAAATAGAAAACCAGACAAATTTAACGTGTAGTCTATTATATGCTGATATGAGCTGGAGGTAGTGCAGTACTGGAGAGAGCAAAACAGCATAAAAATGATTTATCACAAGTTAGTATTATATAAAACCTCTTGATTTATCATCCAAGTACTTCATTTAAACTACAAATAACTTCTTGCACAACCACTGGCTTTAAGTCCTAGGAATGTGTGTGTACATGATGAGATAAAAAGAATTATTATAGTATTAACTGTAGGAAATAAAGATCAAAGGTTACCATCGTGACTCTTCCTGAACTAAAACTATGCTTTGCCTCAAAGTGATACCTCAACTGTCCTGAAAGTGTAATGAACAATACTTAAGGCGATATTTATATTGGCATTGGTTTCTCTTTAGTAGTTCTGTATGAACTTAAATAAAAGTTTCCTTCAACAAGTGCTTATTTCTGCATGAAATATTCAAAGTATTATGTTCTCCATATAGTTTGTAGCCGATTTTTTTTTTTTTTTGATCCAGCTATCATGTTTGCATGCTATTTCCTCAAAAGCTGTGTGTTTCATTTTTCCTGGTATCATTTTTGTAAGAGTGAAGAAGACAGAAGGTGAAACAGAATTATTCAAAAAGTTCTCTTTTTTGTTGCTGTTATATTGAAATATCTTTAAACTTTTCTAATATGCAACCAAAATCATGTGAGTGGAACTGGAATCATGTCAACACAACAATAACAAAAAGCCAAAAAACATTTATTCCTTGTTCATGAGAAAAATAGTGAAAATATCAGAATTAATTTAATCAGCCATTACTAAATAAAACATATTCAATAAACTTTGCAATAGACTACTTCTAAGTGAATAAATAAGTGAATAAATAATAATTTGCCCTTGTAAGTAGCCATCGCTCTCTTTAGCAGCTGTATAAATTACTATTTCCAATCATCCCACAGATAGTTCATAGGCTCAATGACCACTGTTCAAGTGAATTGTTATAGTCTACCCTTGCTTGCCAGCCAGACAGCTTGAAAAAGGTGAATAATTCCTGTGCAGCATTCTACAACCTTGCAGTCTTTTAAAAAGTGAGGTGATGGCTAAGGATTACATTGTTTGGGACGTGAATCTTTTTAGAAAGCTACCATGGACAAGCACACCACTGAGGCTCTGGACACTGAGACTGTTCTAGATTTTCCACATTTTAACCCTGTTGCAACCAATCTTTCTTAAGGTTCATACATATGGAAGAGAATAGTTTTCTACTATCTACTTGCAACTGTTGGGAAATATGTGTCTAGTTATTATTTTCCATTTTAAATGGTGTCATTCTGAATTTTTGGTGCTATAAAAGTGTAGCCTGCCCTCTGCATCCCAAAAGTTAGTCCAGAATCACTGGCACAAGAGTCCTTAGACAGTTTGGGACTTGGACATCAGCTCCACAGAGCAAGGCTGCAGAAAGGAATACAACTGCAATGAAAGCTGGTGGCTCTGGTGCACTGCTGAAATGGGCAAATGGGTGCAGAGCAGCTGGCTGAAAAAAAATCCAGACAAGACACATGTGGATGTGGTGGGAAGCGGAAAAAGTTATTAAAAAAAAAAAGCCACAAACATTACCTCTTTGTAACATCAAAGTCATTCTCAACTTTTGCTTCCTTTTGTACTCATTATTGCTTCCAGATACACATTATTAGTCCGTATTCTATACAGAAGCTTTTTTAGCTGTTGTGAGCCATACACTCTGTCATCTACTGCTACATTTTTCTTAGTACAACATACCTGAGGATTTCTTAGTACAACATACCTGATACCATTTACATTTCATAGCTGTAACGTGACATACATTTTAAATTTCTTGATGTAAGCTAAAACCAGTACAATACAATGACACAAAATATCACCAAGTATGATCAATAAAATTTTCTCCATTGAGAAGTACGTGCTCTGTCACTGGCACATATTTCTCTAGGTCATGAGATCAGATAAAAGCAGGTGGGAAGCTGAACTGACCGTTGTCTACCTGGTCAAACTGGTCAAACATTCATAGTGTTACTGACTTGTTTTGTCTTTTGAAACAATATAACTAATGTAAAGGTTTACTGTTGATCCTTCCCATTGTACCCATATATTTGCTTTCTGAAGACAGCTGTACCATATTATAAGTGAAATGTACTTTAGGAGGTGTACTTGCCTACTTGTGAGAACTCAACTTTGTTTCTACTTTTCCAGAGTGGATAAGTTAAAAAAAAAAAATCCAATTGTCAAATTAATTGAATGTCTTACTCCAAAGGTGTCAATGCTACTAGAAATTAAAAGGATCATATCTATGCAGTTTATTATCACGTTGGTTTTTTTTTTTTCCCAAACTTCACATCTTAATCTTGTAAAATCCCAGCAGTGTTTGAGTTTCTAGACAGGTATGGAAGTCCAGGCATTCAGAACATGTTGAAGAAGAGATATTTTAATCTCTAAATTTGCAGTCAATCATGTGTGTTTGACTGTAAATGCTCTGAGAGGATCCTCCACATTGCTAGGACTAGCCAGGTGCTTAAATTTATATGTGTGTTTAGTGCTTGAAGGATCAGAGCTCTATTTCTGCTGCTGAAAGGCATTTGGAAAGAAAGATCTGAGTCTAGTCACTCAGGCACCCTCAATAATCAATAGAGAAAAACAGCTAACTCTGGTGGGTAATTGTTTCCAACAGTCTTAGTCACTGGTCTTAAGAAGGGATGATCTACCCTTTGGAGATGTCTATCACTGTGCTTTCTAGACACAGGGAGCCTAAAAAAAATAACTCAGACTTGATAGCTTATTTTGGTTGACATGATTCCATTGCATTAAATGTTTAAAGGTTTTAATAATTGTCTTATCTTTATTTTTACCAAACTCATTAAGAAAATTACTGGCTGGACTGTTAAATGTCTGTTAAAACAGTTTCTAAGGACATGGCCTATCAAATACATGTTTCATGATACTTCCAATCCCACTTTCAGTTTTGTGTTTTCTCTAGTTCCCCTTGAACTGCTGATTCAAGTAATCTAGTTTTACACTGCATTTTGTTCAGTTACCCTTAAGAAATCTGTGACTTACAAAGGGCAGTGTATATGTGCTAAGAACATGTCCTTGTCATTCTTTGTAAGGCCATAGCATGACCTATGATAGGAACAAATACTGCGTGTTTGGTGTCATTTTAAGATACCCTTGCTTTATAAAAATGACCTTGTTTGACTATGTATATTAAATAAACAAATGATCTCTTTCTTATTCATCCGGAAAAAGCCTTTGGCTATCTGCTTATTCACAATATAGTAAAACATTGTCTTCCTTTGCTTGTCTCATGATGTGCAAATTAGATTTAAACCAAGAGTGATAACACTTTTACCACTGGAAGAATGTTCTGCTATATCAAACTGAACTTTGCACATACATTGTATACTTAGGAGTATACTGAATGTGCACTGCAAAAGTGGCAAGTGAATACAACTAAACAGTTCAGAGAAATCAACTGTCGTGTTATCTAAAACTACTCAAAAGGGTACATACAGACCCTCAAGAATGTTTCAAATACTTAAAAAAAAAAAAAAAAGCAATTTTATCATATTTCTAAACTGAAGTCAGTTAACAAGTTGAAAGCTTAACATATTTGAAGAAATACTCATATATGACTTGCATGGGGGATTGGATACAAATGTACAACAAGGAGCTCTGGGCTCATTCTAGTGCAGACAACAACCTGCCCTGTGGTCTCAGACAAGTTACCTTCTGTGCTCTATTTATATTCCCCCTTAGTAAAGTGGACATAATTTAGACTTACCTACTTACACAGTGTTGCAGGGGCAGAATGTCACTTGTGCACTTGAAGAGAAAACGAGCCATTTACACGATGCTCAGACTTGGAAAATGGACATATCTATGTCCAGAGAGGGTATGAAGGTGTGAGGCAAGCTAGATAATGTGGATACTGTAAAACTGCTTTTTTGATTTATTGGTTGGAAATACAGTCTAAGGTTCTTTCTTCATATTAAGGCTATACAATCAAGAGTAAAACATGAGCGCAAGCATAAAATATTCTTGTCCAGAGGAAATCCTGATACTTTTTAGATGGTGGGACTTCCTGCCAAGGAAGATATCCTTCAGGTTCACAAGGTCTGGTTCGGATGGACCCTAGCATCCCCAAGGTAAGAGCCTTCCCTGTTTTTTATCCCAAATTAAAAGGCACACTAGATTCCTGTACAAAAACACATTGAAGAGCAATTTCTGTCATTTTACCACCAGGTAAACTTGCTGAGGTCCGGCCCTGGCCAAGGTATAGGGCTGACCTCAGCACGTTTACCTTGTGGTAAAACTAGCAGGCTTTGATCTTTACTTTGTTTTTTACATCAAGACAGCTCCTGCTTGCTAGTTACCTAAAGGTAAAAATCATACCTTCTTTTATCACCAAAGCTAAGTCTATGAAGCAAACAGATTGGGAATAAGAAAATTTGAGAGCAGATATATGGCATAGGGACATCAAAGGAGGGGATGCAGGGCTTGTTTTGCTTCTTCAAGAGGAAAAAGGAAATTTTTCCTCTTGAAGGAAAAATGAGATATGACACAGGAGATATAGTAGAAATGGCAAGTGTGATTGGATAGTAGTAGTGTTTTAGATTAATAATCAGGAAGAAGAAAAGAGGAGAAATGAGGTGGGAAAGCAAGGAAATAAAGAGTGGAGTGATAATGGGGAGAGAACCAAGGCAGACACAAATATTTTTTTGGTGAGATTTAGAGAAATAGGAATCTGGAGGGAATAGCATAAGACGGGCTACATTTAGAGGCACACTGAATGGTGATGCAAAAAAGAGTGAGCATGAGCAATGAACCCGTGACCATGTTAGGACAGCAAGATGGGAGTACACCAGGGATGGACTGACATCAACCTCAGGAAATCCAATGGGATGTGTAAGCGATCACAAACCCAGAGCCGAGTAGAGCAGCAGGTGGTAACACAGGACACTGAGGACTGCTTTCTGCACAGGTAAGTTTGGCCAATTGGGCTCTTTCACTTGGGGGGGAGGTCAAAAAGGACTCAAGAAAGGGAGGATAACAAGAATCTGGGTGGGACATAGGGAAGGCAGGATTCTAGAAGAAAGACAGTGTGGGGAGCCACTGCTTAGTTTTGCTCTGCTTTTGACCATGATTGTATGCACTCAACAAAATGTTTGCCATGTAATATCTGCTGCATTTCTATAATTTCTCTGGTGCTTCAGATTGCTGTAGCTATTTCTATACTGTCATATAAAATAATTGAGGTTTTTCTAGTTTTTGGATTTGGGTGGTTTTTTGTTTGGTTGGTTTTTGGGGTGGTTTTTTTGTTTGTTTTTAAGAAAATCAAGATCATACTTCTGTGAGCCTAAATTTAGTCAGGTTATATATTTCAGAGCAAACAGCTTACTTTGCCTAAGTACTTCTGTGAACTGAACAGTCTGCCCTAAGGCAAGTAAATCCAAAGCCAAAGAGGGATGCACCCTTCATATTCTGCTAATTGATTGAAGGGGCAAATGATCTATAGGAAAAGTTGCATCATTAACTTAATTGAGGGCAAAGCCTAATTAGAGGGGAAATGAAGTAGACAGAGCCAGAGACACAGCAGGCCTTCATGTGAGATGTCAACAAACAGACATTGTAACTAAAACCAGACAGCAACCACAGTACTTCATTTACATCTTCAATTTCAATGTGAAAATATTTACAGTGATTGTGATGTGTATGTGAGATTTCAGAGGAGGAAGGAAAAAATTTAACATAGCTGCACTGAAATCAACATGTTTTAGAGTTATAGAAAAAAACCCAACTGACTAAAGTTGCTTTAGAAAATCCTGAGCAAACTGACTGGAGTTACTTAAGACTGCATTTATGCTTCTCCAATATATTTGAACTCTACATTCCTGAGGAAATCCAACAAGAACTGTACCAGGAATTTTGCAGTAGCAAGTAAATAAACCAAATAAATCCTGTCAGACAGTATTGCCTCAGTTTCACTCCACAGAATTTCTGAATGACAACATAAAATGTCACTTTTGCATATTTGATCTTTAAACAGTTACTGTGTGCAGTTACTTCTCTGGAGTCCCCTTACTTATGTGAAGAGGCTTCAGAATCACAAACTCCTGAGCTGTGAACTGGTGATGTTAAATTCTAGAGACTTGTTAAGTGTTTTAAAGATCAGTTTAATATCTGAACTAAAACAGGTGGCAGTGGTCTTTTCAGGGTCTTTTCCACTGCTTTTTAGGGGCTTTTTTTTGGCATGCAGCTCCTTTTTTACCAACTGCAGGAATACAAACAAAACCTTTTCATAAGAAAAGCCACTTAAGTGAAATGAGGAATGCAAGCAGACATGTTTTGGCTACAGTGCAAGTCTTTAAAGTATATAGGCATTATTATACAATTCAAATGCAGTCACATGGGTATTATGCATTCTTTAAAAAGCTGGGCCCTGAGCCTGTTCCCCAAATATCCACAAAATTTCTGTGAGTATATATAATTAAATAGTGTGTAAGTATGTTAATAAATGGAAAAGAAGAATGAATTTTATTGTGAAAATCGACCTACACAGAGCCAGAAAAATCATTACATACTAATTAACTAAAACATTTTTGAACTGACCTCTTTTGTATTCCCAGGAAAATTATCAAAAGTTTGCACTTCGCAAACCTCGGATTTTATTAATCAATGTAATTGCTTACCAGACAACAGAGTCATCCCTGTGTTTACAGCAACTGGATATTAAGTAGATGTTTCTGTATCTGTATTTTACTCTCCATACTTTCTGTCCTCCCTAGCCGACACAACCACCTTCATCTCCTGTTTCCTTCCATACAGGTCAGCACACAGCCTCGAGAATTTGTCCTTGATCTTCTGATGCAACTCTGAAACAAGAAAAATCCCAAAGACTTCTTTGGAAGATTTTATTTGTGTTGGGTCACCATGTCATTCTCAAATTGGTGTAAGCTTTTTTCCTCAAGACAAGGCAAGTGGGAGCCACTGATCCAACCAAGATAACACATTGACTCCCTTGTAATTCAAATTCTCCCATGCAAAGCTTGAAAACACTGACTTTAGGCAGAAGACAGGAAGAGACTCCACTGAATACAGTATTAGTAATTATCTATTTTTTGTGACAAGGAGCATTAAATGCACCCAAAGTCAGCCTCACAAATGCACATTGTGCCATTCTTGCAGCTAAAGACCTTTGGGGCAAATCTCCTTTTAGTTCTCTGAAAGTATATTAGCTGAAAGCTCATTTTGGTGGAAAATGGAATTTATAAAATTATGGGTTTCAAGACAGCAAAAATTACAGCAGTCTACAAATCACTGGAGCAGTCTTGCTTATTTCAGCTTTGTAGTAAAGTTTATTGTAAAATAGTTAACAAGAGGAAATCCTGGTTGGATCATACTAGAGTACAATAGTTGAATGTTAACACATTTATTATCACCTGTCACATCCCTATGAATGCATCATTGTGAACATGCATCTGGATCTAGGACAGCATCATTAATCATCTTTCCAAAATAAACACAGTAGTTAATTATTTGTTTCAACATACTGCATTTAAATCATCCTCCTCATTAAATCAATTATGAAACAATGCAAGTATCCTAATTGAGCTACTAAAAATTAGAACATCGTTTTGAAAGAGAAATTGAAAGAAACTACCAAATCTTATCCTTATTTTCAAGTACATAAAGTCTATTTATTTTATTCTTTAGCAGAAATCACACAGCTTGGGGATTAAATGAGGAAACATTTTCAAGGTGTATTAGCTGGGGTTTGGCAATGTACTGGCTTCATCATGTGGCTTTTTACAGCTTGGAACACAAGTAGAACATACTCGTGAATGCCCATAATATATACTGTAGACATACCTTGTGATGCAAAGAAGTTTTTAGCACTTCCCATTAATGGAATACAGTAAACAATGGTCTTAATGGAATACAGTAAACAATGGAAACTATTGAATCCTCTATATTTTTGAAAATATGGTCCAAATTTATATCAAACTCACTTTCTCAAAATTGGCATTCACTGAAGCAAATATTGGCATGTGTATATCTGAATTAGCTTCCCCAGGCTCCCCTTATAGTAAGTGAAGGAAAGCAAGCAGTTTTAAAACTTGATTCATCTGATTTGTCTGCTTTGGGATGGATCACATCCTAGAAGTGCCTCTTCCTTTTTTCCACGGACCCAAGAGGGACTCCAAGACGTCTAGGGGTCAAGATGGGGATATCTACACTTCAGTAATCTAAATTTCAGCCTAAGATCCATAACACAATACAGGCAACATGAACTTGTGCTCAAAAGGAAAGAATTAAGAGATGCAGACCTTTGATTATTTACACCTGCAGCATCACTGAAGACATGATGCTATACCAAGGATTTGATCGTAAAGAGCGGTGAGACACAGCCTAGTAAACAGATACAGGACATAGCATGGCATGGAAAATACACTGAAAACTGTCCTATGAATGGAAATATTATTATAGATAACAATGACTAAATTTGTGGAAAGCGTATTCTTTCCAAATATTGCTAATTACTGTATCTTTTATATTTTCTTTTGCTTTCACAAGGTTCCCATGAAAAGTATAGATACTTCAGCTGCTGTTCTTTTCAGTTGTTGGTCTTTATATTGTAATATTCTATAGTGATATCCTACTGTGGTACTAACTTTGTCAAGTACAGGAAATCACATTAGCTCCTTGAAGTCTCAAATTTAAGTTATTGTCAGACAGGGCCTGATTTGACTTCAATACTGATGCAAAATACTTTATTATCCTACTCACTAATTTTGTTACATTGTCTTACTAAGCATATCAGTCATACATACTCTTTCTAAAAGAAAAACTGTATCATTTAGGGTATATTTTGCTTTGCTATCTCTGTCATCTGCTTTGTTTTGAGGTAAAAACACTTTAATAGTTATTTACTTCAGCAGCAAATTCGTCCCACCTCCAGTGCTAACTTGAGCTATTTTGGATTCTTTTTCAGGTAGGTTCCCCACAGCCCTAGTACCTCCCTGCTTTGAGGAAGAGTTCCCCATGGTGTTGCATTAAATCTTGTCTAAACAGTGCCCAGGCATCGGCTTTTTGGTCTGATGGATTAATTATTGGTTTTGAAATAGGGCCACCTTTCTATGCAGGTAACTTAAACGTGGTAGTCTTCTCCTCTGATGGAAACTAGCAGTCCATGCATGATGTAGGAGAACTGCACAGTGTGGCACAGCCTATCAATTTTTACTTTTCTCTTTCACATTTGGGTACATCAGCAACGTGACAAATATCTTTATCTTTAGAAAAGACAATGGGATTCTGAATGTCACAGAACTGTTTCCATCTGCCTTTTCTGTGTAGTACTTATTGGCAGATCCTTTTCTCTTTTCTCTCACAAGTTAAAACAGGAGAATATGAAGAATTTTTATATTTTGCAACTTCCAGGGTAAAATTAGGCACTTTACAGATTTCTGCTTGGTTGTTTGGGGTTTTTTTTAATATACCCCCCCAAAACAGCCCCCTGCCAAATTAACTACAATCAGTAGTTTTTTTTTATCTTCAGTGAAATTTAAAAATAAGTAGGGAAGAAGACAAAGAAATCTAAAGAATAATGTTTCCTTTCATAGGAAAAATAATAAATGCTAATGTAAAAATACATTTTCTATACATCCATTGTAAATTCCATCTTCCAAATTTCCTATAAAAACTAACATTTGTCAACAATTACCACTTGGAGCTATACAACTTGTCTTTCAAAATATTTGGCGATACCTACTGTGTAGTAACTATGGGCAAATGTTGATTTTTAATAGCTTTTATTATATGTGGTCTTGTTACTGGTGAAAACATGATGAACTTTCAGAATAATTTCATACTAAATCACAACTAATTTTATTTTTAATAGGATTGTAAATAGTCACATTAAGCTTGCAAAACAAAACTAAATCCCAGGAAGGGATAAATTGTGTAGAATTAATTGACTTGTGGGTGGTTTATTTTCCTCACTGTCTACACACACTAAAATTCAGCACATTCTGCATTTCATAAGTCAATTACAATTACGGGACATATATTGTTAATTAGGAACTAAACCTCACTTTCCACAAAAGACTAACATCCCCTTTTCACCTAAAATATACAAACTAATATTTTGTGTAAATAAATGTTGAATTTTGTGGACACAGTAGCAAAGCGAATTTGTCAGATTTACCAAATTGTCAGATTGCATTGAACCTGGTTGCTTTTGGAATTAGGAGGTACAGACTCTTAGTGAGCTTCCCACAGACAAATGTGCGCTGATCCCCAACCCACTGACAGCAGCAGAGCAAGTTGCCACCGTCTTCAGTGCGAGGAGGATTCGGCCTGGAAGGCAGAAACATTTGCTAACATGAAGGAATAGGGGCAGCCTTGTTAGCGGAGCTCTTTCCCAGGAAGTCAGAAGCTGATCAGCCTTACTCTCAGCAGGAGATGTCAACAAAGTCTATACAAATTATGATGGGCGCTTCAGATTACACGAAGAAATTGTGACTTTCTCAGAAAGGTCATATGTAAAACATTCTCCTTAAATACATTCTCCTCAAATTAGATCAGCACTTTACACAATATAATTCATGATTTCAGGCATTGCTTCTTAACAAATAACTGAAAAACTATCTGTAAAAAATGCTTTAGAAAGAAAACAGAAGTCAACACAAGGCAAAAAAGTTTTTTAAGAATAAAAATCTTAAATCATGAACATCTTCAAATCATAAACTACGAAGGGAAAAATCCTGTTTCTCTTTCTGCTGGAAGGGAGGCTTCCACCCACAGCAAAACGAGTGGGGATGTTATTGCAGTGGCAATAACCACAGCATTTTCACTGCTTCTTTGTGGCACTAGAGTTAAAAAAAAAAAGAAAACAATCTGTCCTGCTGCCTGAGACATGCTCCGGAGCAACGCCCAGCTCTTTAGGCTTGGGTCAGGGAAGACAGGATTTGACTCAACAGGATGCATGAGGGGATTAACATGACAAATTAACTGTTAATCCAGGTAGTAGCCAACTATTAATAAACTCCTCATGAACACTACCCTTAGCGGTTTGAACTCTTTGCTCCCGGTGTGTTTTGAGTTTGGAAGGTGAATATGAACTAATCTTCTGTCTGGAGGCAGATGTAATAGTCACTTGGGTAAATAAATATAGATGAGTCTATCCTGCGGCCTTCATAAAGGTGTTGCTTTTAGTATGACCATGGACAAGGCACTTCAGCCTTTGGATCTGGCACAAAGATGCTATTTTGGCTACTCTTCAATCTCAGTTTCTCTAAACAACAGATGTGGATATCTCTAAACTTGGTAGAGGGAATGAGTTGGAGGGAGGCACTTGCAGTCTGCTACCTTCTCCATTTTGATATATGTAGCTACCAACTATCATACTATTATTTGTTAGCAACCAGTTATCAGACCAGTACAAAAGTATTTTAGGTATCCTTGGAAATGTGAAAGGAGCTGATCTAAGAATTCCCTATATGCATCTCTTTTTTGCTTGTTTGCAAATTCAGCTTTACTTTTCTTGCAGTCACTGTAAAGAGAAAAAGAGACTTCAGCCATACCAGTCTAAGTTCAAGTATTCCAATTTATATTGGTATGAGAGGAAAAAGATTACAAATAATACTTTAATAATAAGTTTTAGTTCCAAGGGCTTATTTAATTTAAATTTAAATTAAAATTAAAAAGAACAACAGGTATGTGACTCAAGTGCCAACAAAACCAGGTAACTAGCTTGGACATAATTATGCAAGTAAATCTCCTTTTGCCCTTACTGAATGTCTGTCTCTTTTGCTTTAATGGGGATTTTATTCTGTCCAATAACTGCAGGACCAGGTCATCCATTTGTAATGACTAAACCTCTCAGAAATATTTTAGTCTTACAGATAGTTTTCATCTCTGCATCTCTATATATTTACATTAGCAAGCTTTTATTGTCCAATAAAAAAAAGTATGCCAAATTTTGCCTGAACACATAAAGTATAAAATACTTTGGAGAAATACTTGTCCAATTTGCATACGATAGGAAATCTTTAATTTATACAATAACTAGTTTTAAAAGTTCTGCCTGTTAGTAAACTCTTTTTAAACTTATGCTTTAGACAGCGTACACTTCAAAAGGGGGATTTTTTTTTTAATTTTTTAAACACAAAAATTAAAGAATTGAACTACTATCAAAACCTCAAGTATTTCTTTTATGTTTCCCATGATGTAGGAGACCTTAGTGATAGTTTGTAAAACTTAAAAAAAGGAAACCTAAGAAGAAAAAAAAAAGATGTTTTATTGGAGAGAAAAAAAAAAAAAAAAGAAAAACACCCCAAACCAAACCCCAAAACTCTACAGGGTTACAAGAGGAGAAGAAAAAGAGTAAAAGTTCATTTCAACGTAGTGATTTATAGGGAAAGGCTCAGCAGCTTACATAAAACCAAAAGGGGAAGTGGTCGAACATTGGGTCAAATCTCCATTCACATGTTTTGTAATAAAAGACTGACTGTAGCCTTTGAGTCTTGCTTCCAGTCACAGACAATGGCAATTGCAGAGCAAGACTAATAACAGGATTTAGCATAAATCCACCACAGGAAGTGAACAGTTGTACTGGCAAATAATTAGCCAGGGAACTTTTTATGGCAACATCAGGATGCTCTCTGTGCTTTAAAGCATTGTCTGCAATTGTGATCATGGAAAAAAAAAAAAAAAAAGTCACTTGTCCCTCTTTGTAGAAGACTTTTACTAATAGATAATTTCTTTACAGCATTTCAATAATTTTTCTCCTTGATCTAATTTAGTAGTAATATGTAAGTTTTGAATTTGTATTTGAAGGGTTTTTTAAAAAAAAATCTTTTTTTTTTTTTTTCCCCTCACTGATTCTTTTTATTGCAAGGTGAATTGTGTTTATTTTGCATGGCTAACAAGTGGGTTCAAAGCAACACTTTGATCTTGAACCCCTGCCAGATTCCAAGAGCTGAAAGCCCCCCTGTGCAGTAAAGTAGACCTGTACTCACAAAGCCTGGCTAATTTGCAAAGGAATGTCAAAATTACTGGCACAGCTGACTACTGTGTTGCAGTGCAGTCTATAGTTTTTCCAATGAACAGAGATCTGCTTTTCTCCTTACGTTTTTTTGTCACTTGCTAGAAGACTAAGTTTAAGTATCACTGTTTCTTCTCTAGGCGAGGAACTTGTAAGTCATTGCACTAAAATAAACAAGTAAACAAAGAAAAAAAAAAACAACAGACCAGCTACTGTGAAATCTTTATTTTTCAGAAGAGGTGATTTTCTATCTGCTATCCAATGCAATTAGATCTGAAGAAAGCAGTCTATCTGTTCTTTTGCATTTTACAAAAACTGCGAAGAATTTTAGCTAAGGAAAGGTACTCAGATCCTATGTTTGTAATTTGAATACTTTTCTTCACCTTTAGGCTTCATCAGTTTTGCCTAGTGAGAGTGATATTTGTTCTTCTGGAAATGAGATACACAAATGAATCTCTGAATGAAACTCCATCTCATTTCCATTTCTTTTGCATATCTGCTTCCCAGCCACAAGAAAAAAAAATTAAAAACATTGTGAGGAGGCTGTTCCCTTGGTGTATCCACTCAGAATTCAAGAAACTAGAATTACTATGATAGGGTAGAAATTTCACACTAAATCATTTGGTTTGTGCATCACCAGTCTGTACTTCAGTGAAGAAAAGCAATGACAAAATCTCTAGCTGCTGAATTACAATGGAACTGGAGACAGAGAAGTCCAGAACTGCACGGGGGTTATCTATAAACCTCAGTTTGGCTCTATAGAGGCCAAGAATGGAGCAAGGTACCTCAAACTACCCTCAGAGTTCTAAATGATGACTATGCTGATCAGCTAGATGCCCAACCTGGACCACGGGGAACTTGAAAGAAAGAAAATACCTACAAAGCTTCCATGCCTTTCTGGATTTAGGCTGCATCTGCTCAAATTATAGTGAAGCTGTACTGTATGCCTGCCAACATGCTAGCCCAAGCGCTGCCAGTGACTGCAAAAGCACAGAAACAGCAGCTTTCTAGCAACGTTAGAGATTGAGGCATAAACTGTCCTGTGTTCTTGAGCACACTCCTTGACTTTACTGTGAGGACAAGAGAGTGCCCACAGCTCATTCTGTGTTAACAGGCATCTGTTAAGACAATTAAATATGCACAAGGCTTTTTTTTGTGTGTGTGTGTGTGTGTAAATAGACAAGATTGACAAAGGGCAGGAGAAAGGAAATAGTATTAGTTATAATGTCACAAGGAAGGAACTGAGGCACAGAAATATTACCAACAGGATTTTCAGGAGGATTAAAGCAGCATGACTTTATTGACTGTGCTGCATTAACATCAAATGTGGTTTGACCCTCAGTGATTTCTTCAAAGTAAGACTGGAAGCAGAACAGGAACCAAACCCAGGTCAATACTCAACCCACAAAACCATAATTTCTTTCCTTATTTCTTTTCTATATTTAGGAAAAAAAAAATAAAAAAATAAGAAAGCTGCACATGTGCCTGTAGGGTGACCTGCCATGCTGCTAAGTCTCTACTTGTACAAATCCAGTCCCTCTCATTTTACTTAACTCTAATTTTGAATGCTGTCATTGGCATTCTGCCTTGGACTTCTCACAAGGCTTTTTTTTTTTTTTTTTTGTGGTATTTTTTTTCTTTATTTTCTTCCTCTTTTGAGAAGGGAGATAGTAAATGTGAATAATTATTTCTCCATGAAGAACAGATCTTTTGTAGTCAAGTTTGGCATCCCTGCCATTTCTTACTTACTTAAAGTTTAGACTAAAACCACGGTATTTATACTGTGGAAATCCCTAGGAGGTTCTAAATGAATCATTCATATAAGCTTCCAGCAAGAGGTTATATTTTTTAATGTTCTGTTTATGGGACCTGTTTTCTGTGTTGTTTTGTTTGCATTCTTGGAGAATTATGCTATGAAGACTAAAACTGGTTGTTTTATTTTTTTGAAGGGTTCATACAAAATATTTAGATTAAACTGGACATCAAATAAAAATCAAAAAAGGATAAATTTATTTCCAGATACAGTTATAGAAATGTAACATCCATTTAAGAGCGATGTGCATTTTGTACAAGTCCTGGTATACAGTATATACTATGTCTACACATTTAGAGAGGAAGAGAACAGAAAGAAATCGTTCAAAGAATGAATAAAGGGTTCAGATTTTTAATTCAAACTTCACACACAAGTTTGTATCTATCTGCGACAGGAAGTGGATCAATAACACTACAGCTCTTATGCCAAGTTTTATGGCTAGCAAAGTCTGTGAAGTTTGAAGAGCAGCAGTTATATATATATACACATAAAATAATGTTTTCCACAGCACATCATTTTTGTGTCTATAAATTCAAAGTTATATTTACCTGCTTAATAAGAATAAGAATAAATCATATTAGTATGCATTTGCAACTGAATGCTACAAAGTCAGGATAATTGTGTGGGAAAATGCAGCAATGTCAAGAAAGTGCTAGTATTTTTGTAAACAAAATAGTTAGTGACAGGGCCTTGGGGTATGTTGTAAAATAGTTTTGGACTGTCTCCGTTTTCCCAAGACACGTCTGCCTGGTTGCCGCGACATTTGCCCCCATTATGAACAACTATATGTTGGCATGACTGTTCATGAACTGCCACATAGTTTTAGTCTGGTTTTACTATGTAGAGAAGTTACCTGAGATCCAGGCAGCCTAAATCACGCACCAACTGTGAGATGACTTAACCAAGTTTTAAAAATGAGTTTACCTTATGCTTTTGTTATTCATATCATCTTTTATAGATAAAACTGGCATATCAAATGCAGGAAGAAAATTTCTTATGTTACTTTTTCTATTAGAATTGATTACTTACTGTTTAATTTATGCAGAATGAAGTTTTCTGAAGTGACTGTGTTTCAAAAAATTGTAAGTTCCCTGAGAAAAGGAAAAAAATTCCCATAATTTATTCCACAATAAAATTTTTTAAGTGAAGTTCCACAGAAACTGGCTCTCTATCATATAGCACTAAATATTTTTTATAATAATTTGTGAGAAAGAATTAAATGAAGTTCGTAGGTGACAAAAAATAATCCCAACAGGATGGTAAATGTCCATACAGTTCACTGAAAGAGTCATCTGCACCATTTGATAAGTTAAGCAGAAATAATATTTATTTTGAAATGCAAGGAGAAACAACTCAGGAAACTCTTTAAGGATGAGGAATTATTTCAGTCACTGTTATCTAAGAAAGGACCACAATAGGAAAAAACAAACAAACAAACAAACTTGCATTAAGCTAGTGCTATTATTCTGTGACTACAAAGACCTAAAATGATTCTGGGATTTATGAGCAGGGAAAAATGAAGTAGGTGTTAAGGGGATCATATTACCTCTGGTACAACTATTACTGCAACACTGTGTCCGGATCAAGTACCCACAGCTGAATAATATGTTATTGCATTGGAGGGACTGCGCACTGGAGACGAGACAAATACAAGGGAAGGAAGAATTGGAAAATGTGTATAATTGCTAAAGATTTAATGGGGTTGTGTATAGCAGAGGAGTTTTCATTCTGGTGTTCAAACACTGTATGAAAGTGAAAGGTCAACAAAAGACAAACTTAAAATAAAGCACAGTGTTCAAAAGCTGTGGTAATCAGCCATTGAGAAAAAGCTCACTAACACTTGCAATACACAACATATGTAACTCAAGATTTAATGGTTTTTGTAGCGTAGCTAGCGGGCTTGAAGCAGGTATCAATTCAAGAGGACCTCATGGCTCCAGTTAAAGAGGTCAGATGGATGATCACAAGAAGCTGTTAGTCTACTCCACCTAGCTTAAGTGCACATGCTGAGAGCAATAGTCGGTGCAAAAACTGAAGGACTAAGACTCCTCTGTGGAGTCTCTTCTCTCTTCCCATCGAAAAAGTGAACACCACATCCTAGACATAGGATTGAGAATCTCAGGTACATTAAGCAGGATCTCCACTAACTTTAGTCACCTTCACTAACTGTCTGGATTTAATTGACAGTCAACAGAGAGGAATAAGGATCTCAACAGGGCAACTTATCCCATCCTGGTAAGTGTTAAAGCTAGACAACAATCCTTCACTCAGATATTGTCTTACCACAGAAAACAAGTTTGAATGAGTTGTGTAAATAAGGAGCAAGAGTCACTTAAGCCCAGCTGCTGACATCTGTAATGAAGAGAGAAATAAGCACTTTTTGGACTCAATTAATCTGACCTGATTCAGATACCTTCTCTAAAACAAAATGAATCACAGGAAAGAATTATATAAATGGAGTCTTGACAATTAGCTTGCCCTGTGTATAGGGTTTTATCACATTTTATCAGGCGATCCTTACATTAGATGTCTTAAATTTAAAATGTTAAATGTAAAGAATACAAATCCTACCATAAAAGAAACCATTTTTACTTTTAGGTCTTCAGGATATGGGTGAAGCCAAAGAGAAAACAGTGAACAAAAATCATAGAAGAAGGGGAGGAAAAAACACATAAGACTGGTTTTACTCTGCAAAAAAAGAGAGGAAAGTTGTAAGACTCAGAATGATAAAGAGGGTGGAAATAAAATTGAATAAAATCCTTCTTGTGAACCCCCACCCCAAGACAAATCATCATTAACGTGTGTCTTTGACAATCTGTGCATGCATTGACAATTGTCAGGATGCATTGGTAATAATTCATTGGTGGGAATAGGCATTGAGCCCTGAATTACTCAAAGAAGGAAAACTAGCTAAAAATTTCAAAGAAATGATGCTGAAAAATAAAAGCACCTAATTGGAATAACTAAGAGGAAAAGGAAAAAAGAAAGTTGTTGCATTTATTTTGAAAATGATATAGTCAGATTCATTACGTGTTTTGCCATATGTACTTCATCTGAGATTTGTTAGTGCATTAATGCACAGTCTTATGATCAGGTCTTACATACAAACTTAGTTTTCAAACTCATCAATTGGATTATGTGAAAAGAGATCAGCATTATAAAAAAATTTCGCCCTGAAAATTTACTTGGTATTGAAAAAAGATGCAGAATTTTAGTGGAGTAATCTTTTTCCCAAGTACTACCTTCAGTAACCAAGAAAACAAACTTTAAGACTATGAATAGCAAATAAACATTTCTGCATACTAAGAAGCTGTGGAGTCTAACTGATTATGTAAATTTTCAAAATTAAATGCTAACTCGATAAATTGGAAGTACCGGGATCATTCTCTGACTCTGAAGCCACCTGCCATGGAATAGTCCACAGCTATATTTTAAAACTTTCTTATTCTGTAAAACTCAGTCCTTCACATATTGGGAACTTGCTAACTCAAACTAGGCCCAGAGGTCATGTTGGAGGGTGCTAGCTGTCACAGGACAAAACCGTGACCAGAACCATTCTAGAAATGCAACAGTATGGCTCACTACAGTTCCGAGTCCCCAAATTTCTTAATTTATCAGTATGAAATACAATATTAGAGCCCAGTGCTCTTAACAGTCACTACCACGGAAGCTGTTACTTCCATGCACACTACTGATTTTAACATGGAGTAACTGGGCTATGTCTAAGAGTAAGATAAGTTGCATGAGTAAATGTTTGCATGATTAAGTCCAAGCAGCACTGACCTTGTCCCAGGCACAGTGAGCAAAATTAAATATTGTAGCTGCTATGTTTGTTGAAGGAGTGGAGGAGGAGAAAGGGGAAGAGACTAAAGGTGTGTGTATGTATATCTGTATTTCTATATACCTATATATCTATATATCTAACTTTATATATACATAAAGTATACATATATAATATATATATTTTAAATAAAAAATACAGTTCCTGCAAAGGACACGTTATGGAAGGGTAAGGAATAAGAATCATAGGGAAGGTAAAGACTAAGGTTTGTATTTCAACTAGTAGATTCCTTTGCCTCTGAAATGGTTCCCTTGAAACATTGTTCTGTAGGTTAATAATCCTCATGATTTGAAAGTGTTTTCCTGATATTGCACCTAATTATACCCATCCGTAATCTCTTCCCAAAAGCCTCTCCTTATTTTACCTCTTTGGCATACTCTAAACAACTCTTTTATTTCAGCTTGGTCTTTCAGCTAAACAAGCCTTTTCAGCTCAGTAGCTGGCTAATGTAATACGCTATATAACTGGAATCCAAATCTGCAAACTGCTGAGCAGCCCCAAATTTCATTAATTTATAAAAGGCAGTAAAGGTTCTTACCTCTCACAAGTTAGTGCCCAGCATTAATAAAAATATAAGTATTTAAAATAAACAAAAATTCAGCCTTGCTGTGCATGTAAAGTATCTAAATATGTAACTGGTTTCTTTCCAGCGCTCTCTTGTTCCAAGAAAGCAGAGAATTATGTTGTTGTAATAATTATTGTAGAATATTTCCTTTCAGGAAAGTCTGTATCTACAATGTGTATATTCTGGGAAGAATACAGTTTACTCTGATAATTTTCTGGGAAGACAGGGCCTTTAATTTTAGATGTTCGAAAATAAATCTTTCACTAATACTTACAGGCCCAATTCTGCGAGGAGTGAATACCACAAGTCCTGGGATAGATTCTTACTTATGCCAGCTTCCACAAATGAGAGACTCTGACTTCAGTAATACGCTAAAGCTGCAATATCTTGAAAAAAGTGACTCTGCTTAGATATAGTCCAGCCACCACGGAATGCCCTTTACTCCTGTTCCCAATATACTGCCTGCACTAGGGAATAAAGCCCTTCCCAGTGAAGAACTTAAAGTATGTTGCTTTTCCATAGTTTTTAGAAATCTAAAAAGACTGTGAACTCTATCCTTCCGGGATGTGGGGACACAGTCACCCCCAGTCAACTAACTTACTGTCTCAAAAGGATAAGCCAGATGTTTTGAAGAGAAAAAAACCCCAAACAATTAAAAATAAACACATGTGCATGTATTTGTATTAAAATTCTTAGTTCTCTTCTCTTTAGACTTTTGGCAAGCCACACAAGGGGACTGCTTCTCATGTCACCAGAATACCTACTGGGATTTCCTGCTTGAGAGCTGTCAGTGAAGGCAGTGTGTGTCATAAAAATGGTATTCATACCATTAACGACAGAAAATTCTCTCAAGGTTGTCACTGTTGCCAGTCAAAAGGTGAGAAACCTCCAAAGGTTTTAGGACACTGATGATGGGAAAGTTGAAAGACCTTTGACATGACTTGGACCTCTATCCGATAGATACCTAACCACACGGGAAGGTGGAAACACTTGATGTAAAGACATGATCAGCTTTCACAGCACAAGGAAAGACTGCTGGTTGGCCCCTCAGTGATGTGTTGTGTTCAATATATTCAGGAGTGACACAAAAAGTGGGAGTCAAAGCTGACTAGTGGAAATGTAGCAGGAACTCATAGTAATGGGGTGACTGGATAACAAAACAGCAGGTGAAATTCAATCTGAATAAACAGAAAGAGACATAGAAGGAGAAAAATAAAACTAACTAAATATACTTTCAACTATATATTATCACCCAGAAAGAGACACTGGAGTCAGTACAGATTTTTAAAAATAGTTAAATACCAAGCAGCTATAGAAATGCAATTTGAATGTTAGAAAATCCTAGGAAAATAATAAAAAACAAAACAAAAGAATCCTTATGCTATGGTATAAATCAATATCATGGCCTCATCTGGACATTTTTTCTGATTCTGGTCACCTGCCTCAAAAAACCAAAGTGAAACTAGAAAAAGCATAGAACAGAATGACAAGGATAATCGGAACTATGGAATAGCTTTTATCTACGCTAAGATCGAACTGAGTAGGTTCTTTAGTTTAGAACAGAGATGACTGATACTGGCTTTTAAAATCATAAATGTTGTGGAGAAAATGTACAGATATCAATTATTTATTATTTTCTGTAATAGAACTAAGAGGCAAACAATAAAAATAGCAGCCAGAAAATGAAAATAAATTAAAGGTTTTCTTTTTTATTTTCCTCTTTGTTTTTTATTTTCTTTTTTTCAGATATCACATTGCTGGAATTTGCAGCCATAGGAAGACAAGGAGGCAACTATGCAGTTGGATACAATAATTAAAGTTGTGAAAAATAGATGTTTTACTGGCTTGTCCTCTGACTCAGGAAGTCCCTTAAGTGCAGAAAGGGAATACTATTACTGTATATTCATAGAACCATAGAATTGCCTGGTTGGAAAAGACCTCTGAGATCATCGAGTCCGACCATACCTGTCCACTACTAAACCATATCTCTGAGCACCCCATCTAGCTGTCTTTTAAACACCTCCAGGGATGGTGACTTAACCACCTCCCTAGGCAGTCTGTTCCAGTGCCTGGTAACTCTTTCACTGAAGAAATTTTTCCTTACATACAATCTGTACCTCGCTTGGTGCAACTTAAGGCCATTGCCTCTTGTTCT
>NW_010329535.1:37142-42514 GCF_000700745.2 Antrostomus carolinensis
AAAAGACACACCCCTGCCTCCCTAACCCCTCCTTTTGGGTAGTTGTAGACAGTGACAAGGTCACCCCTCAGCCTCCTCTAGACTAAACAACTCCTGTTCCCTCGACTGCTCCTCATAAGACTTGTTCTCCAGCCCCTTCACCAGCTTTGTTGCCCTTCTCTGGACACACTCCAGTGCCTCAATGTCCTTCTTGTAGTGAGGGGCCCAAAACGGGACACAGTATTCAAAGTGTAGCCTCACCAGTGCTGAGTACAGGGGAAGGATGACTTCTCTGGTCCTGCTGGCCACACTGTTTCTGATACAGGCCAGGTTGCCATTGGCTTTTTTGGCCACCTGTGCACACTGCTGGCTCATATTCAGCTGGCTGTCAACCAGCACCCCCCGGACATTCGCAGACAGGCAGCCTTCGAGGCCCTCTCCCCCGAGCCTGTAGCATTGCATATGGTTGTTGTGACCCAAGTGCAGGACCCAGCACTTGGCTTTGTTGAACCTTATACAGTTGTTTGCCAACTAATGATCCAACCTGTCCAGGTCCCTCTGTAGAGCCTTCCTACCTTCAAGTAAATCAACACTTCTAGCCAGGTTGGTGTCATCTGCAAATTTACTGAGGGTGCACTTTATCCCTGCATTCAGATCATTGATAAAGAGGTTAAACAGGACTGGCCCCAACACTGACCCCTGGGGAACGCCATTTGTGACCGGCCTCCAGCTGGATTTAACTCCATTTACCACCACTCTTTGGGCCCGGCCATCCAGCCAGTTTTTCACCCAGCAGAGAATAAGCATGTCCAGGCCACTGGCAGCCAGTTTCTCAAGCAGAATGCTATGGGAAATGGTGTCAAAAGCTTTACTGTAGTCCAGGTCCAGGTGCACCACATCCACAGCCTTTCCCTCATCCACTAAGCAGGTCACCTTGTCATAGAAGGAGATCAGGTTAGTCAGGCAGGACCTGCCTTTCGTAAACCTGTGTTGACTGGGCCTGATCACCTGGTTGGCCTGTGTGTGCTGTGTGAGAGCACTCAAGATGATCTGCTCCATCACCTTCCCCAGCACCAAGGTCAGACTGACAGGCCTGTAGTTCCCTGGATCCTTCCTCTGGCCCTTTTTATAAATGGGAGTAACATTTGCCACCCTCCAGTCAAGTGGAACCGTTGTACTGTTTCTTTATATTTCTTCCCCTAAGCAACCTTTACTAGACACTGTTCCTTTTGATTCTCCATTTGTATACAGGACTTCCATTGCTCCAGGCCAGTGCCTGACTATATATTTGAGCCAAGCGGAGAAAATATGGGCCTCAGAAATTGTCAAATTTTTGGCTCAGGGTTGCATAGTCTGTCCTCCAGTATGGATTCTGTTATGGCAAGACAGCCTTTCCAATGCTCTTTTTTTCACAGCTGAGCAGATTCTGGGCATCAGCTCCCAGAGAGCTGAGTGCTCTCTTTATCTTCCTCTGCTGAGAGGGCTATCTCAACTGTCCACAGGTTTGACCACACAGTGGCAAGATCCAGCAAAAATGGATTTGGGTAGTGAGAAACAAAGACAAACACTGACTAAAACAACACCTCTCCTTACCCCTCTTCCAAACTCAGCATCAGTCCTTCACTCCAGACACCTCTACCAACCCTGAGTGTCACAGGTCTCAGAATTGAGGTGAGTATGGTCAATATGTAGCAGTTTCTCGCTTCTGCTCCTTCCCTCCCACATTTTTCCCCTGCTCCAGTGTAGGCTCTCCGTGGGCTGGGGTGAATGGAGCACAACCTCCTACCAACTTTGAGCTGACAGAAAGGTATGCCTGGATCAACTGGTGAAAGAACTCATAAAAGGTCACTAAAAAGTGCCATCTACCAGTCACTGCTGAAGACATAATGTTATACTAAACGCACCTGAAATCTTAATAAATAACCTTTCTAATATGGATATCATTTAGATACATAACTTTCATTTTCTAAGTCTATGTTTTGTTAGCAAACAAATGACATCTATTTAAAAGGAAAGTAAAATGTTACCAAATCATCAGATATATAAAAAGCCAATACATTGTCTTTAAAAAAAAAAAGTGGGTTTTGGGGGTTTTTTTGGTATAGACCTCTTGCCCTAGAGATTATTATCTCACCAAAGTTTTCATCATACTGTCTTTATTAGCTTTTCTTCAAGAAAGAAGTTGTTTCATCAACAAAACTAGAAATGCAGGGAGAAAAGGTAATATGTCCTTTTGGGGCAAGTCTTCCACTTTTTATCTAATCTGCCTGCTGGATCATTTAAGCTGCCTGTTATTTGATCCCTGACCTTGCCATGAGAATTGCTTAGTAGTAGGTTGCAGACTTCCATTGGCAAACATGCTGAAAGTGTACTCAGAGAGTGGTTGTTGATTAATTATGTATACTTCATGTCACCAAGATCTCTGAGCATGTCAGAGGGCTGGAGACAGAAGGAGGTGTATTGTTTCTGATTTTCCCTACTACATAATGTTCTAAGTTTGCACAAACAGAAGGGTCAGCGCACCTTGCTGTTTTTAACATAACTTGCACATGGCATTTTTATAGTTGAAAAAACCCAAAAGCTTATGTGAATTTATCGTTTAGAAGTAGGCAAGAGGAAGGCTTAATTAAACATTATATGTGAACTGTTGCCAGTGCAAAGGAAAGCTGAACTGTGTAAGGAGAAGGTGTAATTCATTATCTGTAGACTGAGAATCTGTAGAAGGTGTTCATTTTTTTTCCTTGTATGCAAGTGCAGCTGTGATCCAGGAAGGGATCCTGAATATTTGGAGCCCAAAACTTAGTCACCCAGTAACTGGAATGGAAATCAGTCCAGTGAATTAGGCATCCTAGTGTCTCCAGACCATTGACCATGGATGGATGAGGTATTCACAAGAACCAGCATGGACTGCTAGGACTGAGCAAGGCATTAAAGATTGTGACTCAGGCCCTTCCTATCCTTCTGGAAGACAGGAATTTGCATTTGAACAGCTTTTTCCAGCTGGGAAGGAGAAAGAGAGTCTTAAACATAGATGAAGGAATGAGTATATATACATCCTAGTGGTTCAAATAACTGTCCAAGAGGAGAGATCTGCAGCCAGGGTTGTTTGAACAGAGCTGTGCCCCAGGTTCCCCTAGAATCTAAACTAACAGGATTTTATGTGAGAGCATCCTTCCCTCCTAAATCTGGTTTGTACTCCCAGGGATTTACAAGTCACGGGACCAGAAAGAGAGCAGGTAGGAAAGAGCTTGACTCTGAAACACCCTTTTATGTGGAAAAAAAATTAAGAGAAGTCCTCTGTTGTCTTGTTCATCTTAATAAGTACACTTATGTTCTATTTTACCTTAAACTGCTACTGGATTAAAATAACCAAACCAACCATATACAGAAAACCAGAATCATAGATATAGTTTACAATAGACAGCATCACTTTTTCATCACCTAGCATTAAGTGAATTTACAGACTAGTAATCTGTTCATCAATACAACATATTCTATTTCCTAAGCTCTTTCCATGTCAATTTTTCAACCTATCAACCCTTTTTTCCCCACTTTTGTTTAAAAAAGTCAAACAAACATTCCATATTGTGCTCATATGCTACCTACTAGAACACCATCAACTCTTCTGTAAGCATACAAACTTGAAGGTCTTAACAATGACTTACTTCTCCAGAAAGTGCATTGTTACATTTTTTTTCTTTTTACTGCAAAACTTAATTTGCCGGTGTATTGCTTATACTGGAGTGTTTAGAGCTCTCTGTATTTTTCAATCAGAATCATAGAATGGTTTGGGTTGGAAAGGACCTTAAAGATCATCTAGTTCCAATCCCCCTGCCATCAGCAGGGATACTTTCCACGAGATCAGGTTGCTCAAAGCCTCATCCAGCCTGGCCTTAAACACTTCCAGGGAGGGGGCATCCACAACTTCTCTGGGCAACCTGTTCCAGTGTCTCACCACCCTCACAGTGAAGAATTTCTTCCTAATATCTCATCTCAATCTCCCCTCTTCCAGTTTAAAGCCATTACCCCTTGTTCTATCACTACCTGCCTTTGTAAAAAGTCCCTCCACAGCTTTCTTGTAGGTCCCTTCAGGTATTGGAAGTCTGGTATAAGATCTCCCCGGAGCCTTCTCTTTTCCAGGCTGAACAGCCCCAAACTCTCTCAGCCTGTCCTCATAGGAGAGGTGCTCCAGCCCTCGGATCATCCTGGTGGCCTCCTCTGGACTCGTTCTAACTGGTCCATGTCTCTCTTGTGTTGGGGGCCCCAGAACTGGACGCAGTACTCTAGGTGGGGCCTTACAAGAGCGGAGTAGAGGGGCAGAATCACCTCTCTTTACCTGCTGGCCACTCTTCTCTTGATGCAGCCCAGGATATGGTTGGCCTTCTGGACTGCAAGCGCACATTGCTGGCTCAGCACACATTGCCAGCTCAGCACACATTTGCACAGTATCTTCCTGTCTTAGGTAACTTAAATTACTCTGAGTTACTAGAAAATTTTGATACTTTCCTGCATTTACTGGAAATGGGAGGGGGGAGAAAGAAAAATGACCATAGGAAATGGGAAAGGCCAGAGACAATTAAGGGAACATGGGAAAGCTGAAAGCCTAATCCTTAATTGAATCAAAGACTATGCCAATAGATCACTAAAGATTTGGTATATGAAACATTTGCCTGGTTTTCTGAAACAACACTTTCTAAATACAAATACCAATTAATGCTAGTCCACTAATCATTTTATATTTCAGCTCCTTTGGCATACAGTTTGGTAATTTATTATTGATCATTGTGTTTATATAACTCCTTTTCTTCACAATTTAAAACCTGATAGTATCTCATCACTATCATAAGGTGTTAAAAAAATACCAATCACCTGAAATTTCAATAAAAAGATAAAACTGTGAATCAAAATGCATTTCTCTAATTCTAATGTCCTGTTATTAATAATAACACAATCTAAAAATAACCCAAAAGAAAAGGAAACAAAAATAATCTTGTAGCACTTCATATAGATGGAAGGCATATTAGTTCTTTAGTAGTTTCTTTATTGATTCTTAATTCTGAATCCTTAATTCTTATAGATCTACTAATGTGGGAACAGAGAGAAATATTTATGCACTGGATACAACACCGTCTCTTGTTGTTGGGGACATGTAGTTGTGTGCTAGCACCAAGGTAACCATGCCCAGTATCCTTTGGTTAAATGCAGATGAACAACATCCACGTTGCCGGTCCTTATAAATTCTTCTAATAATGAGTTTTAAAGTATTTTTCTACAGAATTCATTAGAGGATGACATATAAGCAAGCAAGCAAAGAAATAATTAGATATGGCTCTCAAGTAGGGGTAAAAAATAATCTACAATTCCTCAAGGGTCGGTATTGGGACCGGTGTTCT
>NW_010329536.1:0-8939 GCF_000700745.2 Antrostomus carolinensis
ACCCTCACTGTAAAGAAGTTTCTTCTGAAGCCAAATATAGATGGGCTTCTTGATAAAAGAGAAGCACAGATGCCTGAAGTTGGGTCTGGAAAAACAATTTGGTAAGTGCCGTTGACTACTCAGAAGTGTATATGATATTCTTCCATTGCATTTCTTTTGAAAAGTTAGAGAAAAATTTGTGAGACTATCTGGGCAAGCATCAGAAAACAGCTGTACTGCTACTCATGTCTGTTTAATACTGCTTTTACTTTTATAAAGCAGGAGGGTCACCCACAGTGCTTGCTACCACAGCATTGCCTGAGATGGCTCTTACAAGAAAACATTCCACTTACTCCTGGCCAACTCCAGCTGCTAGGGCTGGGACAGGGCATTGGTAGGAACCCCTTGGGAATAGCATGTGAATACATTGGTCCAGTGAGGAGGAGAGCGATCTTAACAGATGAGGAGGAAGAAGTAGATTAGAGGTTTTTCTTCTTTTATGCAAAATTGTTTTACCCTATTCAGAGGCTTTGTATTATAAAAGCATGCTACATATTACCACTTGTGATTATTTATTTTGCTCTTTGTTTGATTGCTGCTGATTGATACGTTGCCTCCTGCTTTGGGGATGCAGGCTGCCGGCCTTGCAGTCTCCACTGCTGTAGGAAGAAGAAACCAGTAGGCAGATCTTCGTGGCAGTAGGTACCAGTTTTTCCTCACACAGTGATTATGCAATGGTTCAAGCACAATAACCAAAAGCATACAGACCAAACTGCTCCCTTTTTGTCTCCTCACCTTTTTAATTGTCAGACCATGGTGGTGCTTCTGAGAGTTACCAGGCTAAATTAGCAAGATGTTGTAAAGACACATGCATTGCCATTGCCCACACAGTACAACTCGAACTCAAAACTGACTTCAGACACTGAAGAGAGGAAACAGTCACACAGAGTGCCTATCTGCTTGTGTTAGCTTTGTTTTGTTTTGACAAGCTTGGCGCAGCCTGTGATTATTAATGAAGACATCAAACAAAAGTTGTGCAGTTTTTTTCATATATCTCAACCTGGAGACTATTGTTTTACAGCTGCAGCTGATTATTGCAGCTGCATGTTTGAAATTACCTGCTGGAAAGAGGTGCTTTCATGGTCTGATAAAAAATAAAGAGAGAGGCAAGTTTATTTTTCTGCTGAAAGGTGATCATTGCAGTAGTTACTAGGACAACTACATATGTTTATATTGCACTCATACATTAGAGCTCCAGCTATGAGTCAAGGCTCTGTTTTGATGTAGACAACTGTGCAGTGGTTTTTGCCACCAGAACTTAGTCTAGGCACAAGTTAGGGGCAAGGGAACAGTAGCGAGACCCAGGACGTGTGTGGATGGGTTAATTGCTGAGCAGATTTGGAGGATGAGGCCTGGCTGATATGATCATGGCCCATCAGTTCCAGAAAGGCTCAACGAATCAAAAGACCTTCTGCTTTTAGGAGAGAGCTGCCCCTTGCCCCACTAACTTGTGAATTAAAATGTTCTCTGGATCCCATAAGAAGAATATGAGCTCAAAGAGTGAATCATTTTATAGCTGTGCTTAATCTTAGTTTAGCAGATCTATCAGCTTAAGATAGCATCAGGAGATCTATCAGTGTAAGCTTGCAGAATTGATGAGGCTTCTTGATATCCTAATGTTCATCCTGAACTGGATGACACATTCAAAGTGACTCTTGAAGATGGAGAAGGAGAAGATGCTGAAAGGAATCAGCAAGGGTTCTTGTGGTGGAGGAAGTTGTAGGACTAGTCAATTATGAGACACTGAGGTAAAGGAAGACTACTTAGAAAAAGGTATTCTCTTTTATTCTCAAAAAAAAAAAAAAGGGAAAATAAATTTAAATTTATGCTGAATTCTCCTATTAAAGTTTGGAAATAATAACTTAACATGGATGGAGTTGATACTATCTAGGTTTTGCACAGACCTTCACAGAACCTCATTGTTTTGCCTATTACACATTTTAGGTTCTAACCTCATTATTTCAGGCAAGAATTTCAGATGTGATAAAGTTGATATGGGTGCTTTTATTTGTGTGTGCACTTGATCGGATTTCAGGGCTCACTCAGTTTAGAAGTTCTACTAGGCAAGAACCCTAGAAGTATCTTTTTCTTTTTCATATGTCATTCTTTTCTTATAATTAATAATAATGAACCCCAGTATTAACCTGTGTTTCAGTAGAGTATTACAGGGATGCTGTCAAACTCAATATTAGCACAAGAAATCAGGCCTGTAGCTTCAAACTGACTTGGTGAAATATCTTTGTTCCAATCCCACTTCAGATTACAAGATTTATTTATTGAAGACTGATGCTGATGTTGTGTGTTAGCCCAGAGC
Source organism: Antrostomus carolinensis (assembly GCF_000700745.2). Classification (NCBI taxonomy): domain Eukaryota; kingdom Metazoa; phylum Chordata; class Aves; order Caprimulgiformes; family Caprimulgidae; genus Antrostomus; species Antrostomus carolinensis. Next base: position 2,354 of record NW_010329536.1, read on the forward strand.
TCTTAAAAGATCAGATACAAGAGATTGCAGCACATGCAATAGGTTGGGCTAAGGCCAGGACATCCATTTCTGATGAATTACCTTTCTTTTGTTGGCTTGGGTCACAACCGTAACATTACATTGATGGTAGTGTTTTGGTGTTAACATGCACCGCATACCAAAGTATATTTACACTTTGGTACAAGTGTTGCATACGTTTACTTTGTACCTTTGGGTTTATTGTAATGTTTCTCAAATGTTTTCGAGTGAAAATCGAAAGGTGAGCCACAGAATTTGTCTTCACTTTCCAGAACTGACAGTAAACATGTTACCTCGGTGTTTTAGCAAGTGTACCAAACGTAATAAAAGAGATTAACTGCCTTTACCAAGAAGGGAATTTACTTTTAGACTTACTGGGACATTTGGGGAGAGAGAAGGTAATCCTTAATTTTACTCCTAAATCTAATATTTATAATGAATATGATCTAAGGTTGGATTTAGAGACCTAAATGCAGTCCCAGTCATTTAAGGGAGATACTGCTTCTGCTGCTTGAACATGTGCTGTTGTACATTTTTGTTTGCAAGTTTTGTAGCCGATTCCACCAGGTGTGTGATGCTGAGGATCTGCTCACATGAAATAAGCATTAGTCTCCTGTATGACTTGCTTTAGTACAGCGAATTTGAAGGAGCAGGGCTGGATAAATGTGTGATTACAGACTGAGCGCTGAGACAACCCCATCTCTGGAATGGAGGAAAACATACATAGTTGGGCTTTCTGAATTTTTATTGTTCATTGGTGCGCTTTGCCCTCAATACATTCCAGTTAAGCTCTGAATACAGATGGGAATTAGAGTTATGTGTTCTCTGCTGCTTGTTTATTTTGGCAGGGAGTAGTTTTTTGGATCTGTTTTTTGCTTACATTACTTGTCATTGTATTTCATTATCCATTTTCCTTAACACTGAGAGTGACTACGATTTTTATCTGGACTTGCATTTTTGTGAGGGGTCCAAGCTGCTCGTTGTTTTTAATCACTGACCATGTTATATACTTTATAGACTGTTATAACAGTGGAAAGCATCTAAGTAAACTGCAGCCCATACTTCGTGGAGCTATGGGATTACAGACTGGATGTTTTTGAGTTGGCATCAATATATCTTTTAAGTGAAGAGGGTTACTACCACCCATCTTAATGCCAACCTCTCTCAGTTCTTCTCATATAAATACTGTCTCTGATGTGATCCTCCTCTGAGTCCATGGATTTTGTTTCAATATAGCAATGTTCATGAAGATTATAGTAAAGACAAGCAAGACTGAGAGATAAATTCTGCTCTGTTATTTACTACATTAGTAAATCTCGGATATACTGTATCAGGCTTGATGTATCAGAGATGAAAACTATGTATCTTGCTGATTTTTAGATGGAAGCTTCCCTCCCTCAAATTCAAATTTTCCATGGAAGCACAGGTTTTTCTGAGGATTTTTGTTCCTGGGAAAATAATAAAAAAATACTTCTCTGTCGGGGAAAAAAGAAAATAAAATTGACTTAATGTTTTAAGCATGGAGAAGTCCCAGCTGCTGCAGGGTAGAGGTTGTAAGAACACACAACCTAGCACTCTGGTACACAAGAGTTTGTCAAAGTGAAGGTGACAGGAACTTTTCCAGGCAGGGAAATAAGCAAGCCAAAAAATATTTTTCTTTTTATTTTTTTTTTTTTTACCAATAAGAAAATTTATAGAAATTTCTTGTTGTGAATTTTTTTCAACTTTGACTTTTTGCCACCATTGAGACAAGAAAAAATGAAAATACATGAAACTTGCAATAATGTAATTTTTCTAAAGGTAGATCAGGGATAATAATATATTATCTTCAAAACTCAAGAAAACTTTTAGTGACCTATTCCGTTTTAAAATTTTGCTGTGAGGCAGGTTTTGTATAAGAGACTGTATGTAATGCTCAGCAAATTGATTTCCAAGATCCTCTTGTATCACATCGCAGGTTTTGCATCTCTGTTTACATCAGGAGAATTTTATTCAGCATACCTATTCCTCTCAGTTAGAGACAAGCTAATAGTTTTAAAAGCAAATGTTTTTACTCACTACAAAACTCACTACAAACAAAAAAAAGTCTTGTCTTTTTCATAATTACTTTGGTAAATAACTAGGAACTTTGAGAAGCAGCGTGCATTTTCTTCAGTGCTATATGAATACAGAGTTGAAGTAGAAAATCCTAGGCTTCTTGGTGAAATCAATGGCACCATTAATGTGAACATGGGAAAATTAACATATAACACAACACCTTTAAAAGAAAGATATGTGTAACTTCTGTGAGTCCACCTGTTGGGTAGGTGTGTTTTCTAAAGGCAGAGGAAGGGAATGGCAACAGGGATGGATGCTGAAGGAATGCTTTGCTGTAGAACTCATTGGGTAGGAGTCCTGAAAGGCAGGAATGTTTCAGTGGGTATCACAATGAAGGGAAGAGATCTTGCTGAAACTCCAGAGATAAATAGGGAAATATTATGATCCATATTTCCATATACAAATGTCAGGAGACATAATTACTGGAGATGGAATTCATGACCAGAGATCTTTGTTATTAGAACAGTTGCTTATTTAGATGCTGACTATTGTGGGTTTAGGGAACTACTCTCATAAATCCAGATCCAGAGACTTCTGCATGCATCTGTTTGTGAAGTCCCATTGAGCTTAGAAATTACTTCTGACACATAAAAAAAATTCCTGTCTAATATAATTTCCTTAACAGTACACTTGAAATAGCTGTTGACTGTAAGTGGGTATAAATACATTCATTATTTTGTCTGTGTTAGTGTGCCCCATGGAAATCTCAGCTTCTCTTTTAAAATGTTACTCATGACCATTGGCTGTATTGACAAGTTCAGACAGACAGCCTGAGCAAACCAGTGTTAGGAAGGAGAATGTGCATACAGAGGCTCTAAAACTCTGTTTTGCCAAATAAGGTGTATTTGATTCTTTTTTGTTTGTTTTCTAGACCTTTGTGAGAACAGTAGTATAACAGAGTTATTCTTGATTGTGTTCTCCCAAATCTGTCTTTAGTATTTTATGTAGTACAAGCCCTTTGTTTTTGAACACTCAACTGGGCTGTCCTGTGCTTTGCAAGTAATCCACGTGTGTGGTGATCCTATAGTGACTTAAGATTTTTGCTTTATTAAAATTCAAAGACAAAGAATAAATACCTCTAAATATATCCCATGTGAGAAGCTTTTGAATACTGACATTGCACCCTGCTAATTTCCATGTTCTAGTTGCCTTTGCCAGAGCTTTGCTTTAACATGTATTCTTCTAGTATATATCTTTTAAAAATTTCATCTGAAAATCAGATTTATTTCTGTTATCTTATGTGTATTGCTCCTTTCAAAAGTGCATTAGAAAAATATTTCTGATGAGGATTTCTTCTTGCCTTAGGTAGAAGAGTGAGTTTCTAAAATTTCTTCAAAGGCATGGTTTCAGTGGGGTTGCTGTGGTTGGTGCCAGAAGTGTAAGATACGTCTCTAAATACTGGCTAGGAAAGATAAGGTGACTACAGATGGATTTATTTTATCAGAGCTGCAGTACTATGTACACCTTTGTATTAGGCTTTTACACTGGAAAGGCTACCTCAAGATTTAATGGTGACCTAATCTTCTGCTGAAGGTTTTCAAGAATAGATTAGACAAATGTCTGTGACTATTTCTGTGTGGAAAGTTGACCCAAATGTTCTCTGCAGAGCTCATCAGGCCTTTATCTGTGTGGTTCACATTTTCAAGACCTGTTCCTTTTTATTAATAAAAAAGTATGTAAGCTAGATGATTGATGATACAGAGGACAGATAATTATTATAATGAAATATTACTAGAAGGAAGATCTGTTGGTCATATTTCAAAGGGATAGCATCTCAATTATTGAGACCATCAGCTTGTTCAGTGAGAGACCTTCTGCACCTTGATTTCACTTCCTTGCCTTAAAGACTCCTTTCTCATTTCCTTTCTTTATCAAGGCTCTGAGCAGGAGTATTGTGAATTGGTTTAATTAGTCCTGGAGGGAAAAAGTTATTAAGGCTGTTTTGTTTTCTTGCACAGCTCCTTCTTAGAGGTGAGAGTCCGAGGAAGGGCTTGTATGAAGGGTTCATAACAATAAAGTGATGGTCAGAAGACAGTGGGGACCTGGATGCCCTGAACCACCCTTTTGACCATGGGCAGGTCCCCTGAATTCCGGAGAGTTCGGGGACTTTTCATTTGAAGAGCTCAATGGGTGCTCACGCTGAGAGTAACCTGGGGGAAAGCTCTAAGGGCAATGTAACTAAATGCTGGCAGTTTAATGTCTGGTCTGCTCCTAGCCCACCCAATACTCTGTGGTTTAAAGTTAATTCTCCTTCTTATCAAAGCAAGACTCACTTTGACTAGGAATGGCATCAAACTACTCTCCTCTCTCCATATTATAAAATTACTTTTTATTTATATAGCTGGTGCTGCCAGGAGACAGTCAACTTTCCCCTGTCCCCAGTGGAGTGAAGGTGGCTCTAGAACTGTTACTTGTATTTTTCCTATCTCAAACTACAGCATCAAGGCTCTTATTTTTTGTTTATTTGGGGTTTGGTGTATTGATTATTTTTTTTTCAGTACAGCTAAAATATTTTATTTTACTGTAGTTGTTTCAGTGTAGTAGAGTAGACAGTTTTGGACCTACTTTAGTGTCAGTTACGAAAGCACTCCAAGCAGAGGGTGTTGTTCAGTCTTTCTCAAAGCCTTTAAACCTCTGCCCATCATCATGGTTTCTGAGTGCCCTCCATATAGAGAGAACGGCAACAGCAAAATCTTTTGATGTACCACAGTCTGTTTAAGTAAGGAGCTTGCCTACCTTTTGAGTTTAGGGAAACTCCTGCCATACTAGTTACTGCTACAGTGTGGAAAAAATACAGTGTCTATATTTTGTCATGCACCTGATACTTGACGTTACTGTTTCGTGAATCCTGTCATCAGTCTCAGTGTAGCAGATACTGCCCTGAAGTATTGAGGGAGTGATTCCCTCTAATTTCAGTACACCTCGAGACATTTTTTACTTCCCAGATTTACATAACGCATGTGCTCCATCAAAAGACCTTCACAGAGAAAAATGTGTAGCAATTTATCCTTTGGCCTACTCTCTCTGGGTTGGTTTTTTTTTGGCATTGTTTGTTTTGGGTTTTTTTTAATCTTACTTTATTAGAGTACTGTGATTTAGGATTCCTTATGACACAGGAAATGCTGTGTTAATATAGGCACTGAAGCAAGCAGAGCTTTGTGTTAGTTGAGAATCTGACTGTCTGTGCTCAGGAAAGTCAGATCTGGCATCTTGCATCTTTATCTGTTCTCCCTTTCCAGGGACTCACCTGTTTTTTTGTATTCTCCAGTGACAGCCATAGAAGGGCATACAGCAGCCTTTGGGCCTTTCCTTTGTAATTCTTTAAAGGCTGCCAGGTAGCTTAGCATGCTTGTTTAAGTTATTTCTGTATATGGCAGCGGCAGCAGCAGCTTCCCTCATCCTAGCATAAAAATGGCTTTCAGTAACTGTTTATATACATGTCAAAACAAGTTGGTTTCCGTAGGTCCAGCTGAAAGTTTGACAAATACCAACAAGCTCCACAACAATTATTGTGTAGTGTTCTGATTTTTCATTTCCTTTATAGAACTTACTGAATGTCTTGTTCCTTAGAGTTCATGTAATACAGACATGTTAAATGTAATCATAAGTAAAAAAGTATTTAAATTATGTAAAACTACCTATTTTTTTTTCACTCCAGTGATGCCAAAATAGCTGAAAAGATTCTTTCAACTTTTCAGACACAATTATCTTCAGTCAAAAGTCCAAATGTGAAAGGATTAAAGAATACTTAAAAAAAAAAAAATCAAATTAAAAGGCAAGATAGGGAACTTTATTCTTGGTTTTGGTGTGGTGGTTTGAAAAGTTCTGAAATAATTAAAAATTCTGATCTTTTAAGGATGTTTATACAGGGCATGCACAGACTGAAGGTGGGCATCCTCTTTCTATTACAGCTGTGCTCACATTCATCTGTTCGACCTGCAGCTTCTTGCACAGTGGGAGCGCGCGGTGGCCTGGGGCAAGACTGGAAAGGGGTTCCTTCCCAGCTCTCCTCCTCACAGGGGTGGGCTGTGCTGACAGCCCCCTCCCTTAGGCTGTGGCTTCTGCAGCCCCGACCTTGCTTCAGAGCCTGAACCCCGTATCCCCTCCATCTGCTAAGGTTTGGCTCTCACCCTTAGAGTATGTTGCACCTGCATTTGCCTACCAGTTAATGCAAGTCCCTCAAGACAAAAAATCATGGAAGAACCTATTTGAAAATACCAAAGTAGTTATTTTCTTCCAACATACATACCTAGAGACTGTTTAAAACCTGGGAAGGTGTAGGCAAATGGAACTGAAATGTCCTGATGTTTCTATGATTCTTCTACCCACAGGAATTGAGTATTTGCTATCTGAATTAGAACATTGCCCAAAGTAAGCTTTTTTTTTTTTCATGTGAAGAAGCGTTCAGACCTATAATGTTACAGTTACACTCTCTATCTGTATCCTGCTGTCTTCCAACATGTAACATTTT
>NW_010329536.1:8989-20704 GCF_000700745.2 Antrostomus carolinensis
GCAGGTTGACATGACTTTTGGATAGAAATAGGCCTTGAGAGTAGAGTTTTCCTAAAAGACAGGACAGTCTGCTGATAATGCGCTTAGCTGGTGTAAATTAGTATATCACCTTTGCCTTCAGAATAGATATGCAGCATCAAAAATCTAGAAATACCTGGCAAGCAAATCCCTGTAGGGATGCAGCTTTCTTTTGAAGCAGGCGAGGTTTCCAGCAGTTTTGCCTTCTAGGCAGGTTTTACAGCAATTTATGAATACTTCCTAGATAAATAATTCAAGTTATATACCTGTATGACCAAATTCTTTCTGTTTCACAATAAAGAGATTATGTATAATGCAGGATTTAAACTTCCAGCAGCTGCATCACTTAAACCTGCACATTTGGACTTCGTAATTCCTCCGTGTTTTATTTTAACAACCAGTAATGCTTTAGCCCAAAGAGATTGAAGCCTTTATTTGAAGAAGATGCACTAACTGAAGGTTACCAAAGAGTCTGATGGGATGAGGATGAAGAGAATGAAAAGCACGCTTCTGTTAGATGGTTGTGGGTTGTCTCAAGTGGTGGCATTGTGTACACTGTGCATTCCTGAGAACATCGTTTCCTGTGCAGTTGGCTCTCCCCACACCTCACCATTTCTCAGAGTTGCCCTGAGAAGGGTTTGGGTCAGGCAGTGCTCCTGCCCAGAGGGATGCAACGCTCCGGCTCTGGTCCCACCTGTGCACAGCCCACAGGGAGCTGCAGCCCTTCTCCTGAAGAATGGGCTTTGACTTCAGCTTTGCCCTTTTCACACTGTTTCTTCTGCCATAAACACATTCAGCGAGAACTTCCTGGAGGGTGATATGCTGAAGCCTGTTGGCTGTGCCAGAGAAAGCAGCACATGAGAGGGAAGCTGCCTCCAGGCACATTTGTGGTGCCTGTGGCAGACTGACCGAACCCAGCTCCGTGGGCAGAGGTGAGCACGTGTGAGCTAGCTGCCACCTGGAATTGGTCTACCAGAAGGTGTCCCTGCTCATGGCAGGGGGGTTGGAACTAGATGATATTTAAGGTCCCTTCCAACCCAAACCATTCTATGAAGGTCATGGCTGCAGCTGTGGGATGCACTTGAATGAATATAGCTTTTCTTCTATCAACTACAGGCTGCCAAGCACAAAGGAGTGCTGATTTAAGTTAAAGTGAAATAAAGGGAGCAATGTAGGCCATAAGGAGAAGCAGTGTGAGAAACAGGGATTTAGTCCAAGATTTCTGAGGCAGTATAATATGGTTGAGGGAGATCTCCATATGTGTGTACTGCCAAGGACAGGTTAAAGGGAGAAAGAGAGCAATGGGAAATAGGTGTGGGCTCAGCCCTACCCTTTTCATATCGCCTTATGTAGCTCCTGGTTCTCTCATTGAAACTGTTTACCTTCCATCTGTGTTGCAACTGGCAGTGCTTTGGAAGTTACTGCGTGGGGACAGGGCATTTAAACAAGAAGTTAATCTAAATATATATTTTAAGATGGACATTTATAGTCACAGAAATAGCGAAGTAAAACCAGCACCCTCCTCTTCAGCAGAGCAGCTCCAAGTGTGTGGAGAAGCAAATTTGCTTCGCATAGTGGCCCAAATAAGTGGTTGCAACCACAAACACAGTGCAACTGTCAATGAATAAAGCCCAGTCTGATCTTTTGTGCTCTGCTGACAGAATTTAGCAGGGTTTTCAGTCTGCAGAGTCTCTAAGAGAGACTGTAGCCTGACGTTCGGCTCGCAGGCTGGCACTGGGGAAATGAGTCACTCTTGATGAGTGAAGTGAACCAAGGAGTCCTCAAGAGAGGTCAAACTCAGTGCTTTGTGGTGCCATTGGTAGTAATTTTCAAGACAGAATGGCTTACACTTTTAGAAAATACATTCTATTTTTTTTTTAATGCAATTAGATCTAATCACCAGTGACTATAAAGGGAAAATGGCCATGAATGTAACTGGTATGAAGAAGTATTTTAGAAATCTCTCAGTATCAACTTTTTCACCATTTCTGTTTTGATAAATGAGCTGTGGGTATGATATTAATTTCTCACATAACTCCTCTCTTTATACTGTGTGAAAATAACCCTTAATTGTAGAATATGTCAGATTTTCTTCCCTAAAGTAACAAGAAACACAACTCTTACAAGCGAACAGAGCTGCCAGTAGATGGGAAGGGAAGTTCCCTACTCCATAACCCCATAAGCAGCAGAAGGTCTCTTTTGTCAAAAACACACTGAGTTAAATTACTTTAAAGTCTCTGTATGAATTAATAAATTATGTCTTTGATTAACAGAAAGGAGTGTCCTTGCATGTAAGTAACATAAAAGGAATGTCCATTCGTATAAATAATCCACAAGGCCATGTATAAGGAAAGAAGGTGCTGAAGAATCGTATTTTTATTATAGGTTGACTTTAAGCTTATCATCAGGGTATTTTCCATCATCTGAAATCTAATACTATAATAGGCAGTGACACATGTATTACTTAAAAAACTCAGGTGCTGATGTACTTTTTGCTACATGTATTTATTATTAAAAAAAAAATGGATTAGAGCTTCACAGTACAGTGGCTGTTGAGTGATACAACATGAAACTGGTGGCCAAGAGTTCCTGAATGTTAACTCTAGGTGTGCCACTAACTGTGGCACATCTTGAACAAATTCCCTATAGCTCATTTGTGATGCTTTTGCTTATTCTGAGCAACGCCTGTACCTACGAAATCGACACATTGATTTCCATAACTTTAAAATGAGTAAAGCAGTACTGGAAGTAAATAATAGTAACAGGATTCAGCCAGCACTCTCTCTCTTTGAATCACATGTAGTGTTGGTAGGTGAGCTTGTACAAAGCAACAGAGCAATCATCTTTTTTTTTTTTTTTTTTTTTTTTTTTTTTTTTACTTTTAGAGCTGAAATATATATATCCTCAGCATGAAAATGGCTTCTTCTTACCTAGTCTGTATAACCCTAGTCTCACTTAGAGTGAAGCTTAGACCTTGAAATGGGCTAGACAAAATCTGGGATTTGAGAGTGTAGCTGCTAGTTAAATGGTTTTAGTGATGACACTGTAGATGAATTTCAACCTTAAATCAAAATTTCAAAAATAATAATCTCAGAAGTCAGACTGTTCAGTCGTTGTCCATACTCATTGTATCAGTGCAAATGCTCTTGTATTTGTGCAGGCTTTGTTCACTGACAGAGTCTTATGACCTGATTTTTCAAATAGAAAAGCTTTTTTGGCATTAACTGAATCTGGAAGTGCTTACCACTTTGGAAAAACAGGTCACATAACAATTTAATATGCTCTGAGGAGTTTCATTCTAGAGTCTTGATCTTTTAAAAATTCATCATGCTAGTCTTAATATATAGATGCCCAGAGAGTGATGTATGCATCACAGTGAAAAATGCAGTGAACATATGAATTAGTAAGTATTGAACAAAAGTTTCTTTCTGAAACAGCTGATTTGTACAGCTGCCTGGGCAGATGTTCTTCAGAAAAAACAGAATGTGTTGATAAGGAAAAAAATGCAGCTTCCTTCACTTTGACAGTTGTCCTTTGAGTACTTCTCTTGTCTTGCTAATATTCTTGAGTGGAATCAGTTGTAGGAGCAGTACATTGTTGATCTATAGAAAGAAAACATTAAGTGACATTTATCCAGCCTTTTGTGTATATAAAAGTCCAACAGCATTTATCACTTTGTGGTTTAAACATTTTGAAAGCACACATGAGAATAGCAGGCCATATTTAGTAGCACTTTGGACTGATATAATACTATTTAGCATCAATATTTGCTAATTAATTTAAAAGTGTACAGTAGGCATAATGCGTGGGTAATAATGCTTTGCCTCTTTTCCAGTTATGCTTCAGATATTAATTATGTTCTCAAAACACCCTACAGTTAATAAGTTCTAACTAAGCATTATTATTATGAATTGTGTTCATTTAAGATGTGAAACTGCTGGAGTTGCGCAAGTCCTTGAGCACATAATGAATATTTTAGCAGTGCTCATGCTTGATGTAACCTAAATCAACGATCACTTCAAAACGTATTAATTTTTACAGGATACAGATAGTTATTGCGTTCATCTTTTTCTGGGGGGAGAGAACTGGAACTGACCTCCTGGCAGATCTCCTAAGCTTTAGCTTTTTACTGAGATTTCTCTCTATTATTTTCATATGCAACTTTCTTTCACTTGCCATGGGGTAAATGGTAAATGTAGCTTCACTGCCTTCAATGGAACTGCCCCCCTTTGCCCAAGGTAAGTGTCTCTGTTGCTCTGTGATCTCTTTCTTTGCTCAGGAGTGCACAGGGTGGACTCTTTCTGTATTTTCTGGTTTGTCCATCTCTAGAACTGCTTCCTGCTTCTTACATTCCTCTAGACCTGAACATCACTTGTATCCCAAATTTAAGGTTTGCAGAGACAAATGCACAAACGTTGTCTCAGCCTGTCATTTACCAAGGAATTGCTTCACTTTTGGAGTTGAAAGAATCACCTATTGAGAACAAGGTTCATGAGAAAGCATAGTTTGGCCCTAGAAGTCATTAAATTGTTTTCCATGTGGGTATGAGTGCCATTTGTTCCTGTATCCAGTGTTGAATAGCATTCATTTTTCCTGTATTTCTGTTGTATTTGACTATGCAGCATTAAAACATTCCCGAAGTTGCCGTTGTGTAATTATAATAGCAAAACACTATATTTTACATCCAATTTTGACTTTTATTCTAATTTTTACGTCTCAGTAGACTTCAGTGGAATGTCAGAGTATGAGTAAATGAGTCGTGGGAGAATAGAGGCTCTAAGACTCCAAAGAAATGCAGGTCATTTATCAAAAGGCTACTGTGAAGCAGTAATTTGAATTTATAACATGAAAAATAATTTTAAAATAATTATATATATATATATAAAAAAACCAGAACGCAATGGTAGTAAGGAACCCTGTAAAAACAAGTGGTACTGTCAGGCGTATGTAAGCAGGCTACCGACTATTCATATTGCCAAGAGGTGAAAGAAGAATTTCTGTAATAAACTCGGTCTTATTGACTGGAAATGCCAGAAGGTGTGAAAAGACTGGGCATGTTAATCAATCAAAGTATGACTTTGAGTTATGAACTTGTCATGTGGCTGCAAAAAAGGAAAATCTAATCATAGATTGTATCAGGCAATGAATTACCGCCGTTATATTGCTGAACTCTCATCTGGAATACCATATCCATTCTAGTCAGCCTTACTTCAGAGAGATGAATTTGCACTGGAGCAGGTGCAGAAAAAGGGAAATTAACATAACCACCAAATGACAATCAACCTCAAGAGACAGGAACCGAGTATCATAGTTAAGTGAGTGCTGGGAGCGATTATACTCTAAATAAACGCAGAGCACAAGTCTGCAAGTAGAGTCGATCAAACCCCAGTTACATAAGGTAAAACGAAATGTTAACTTTAAGGTAGAAGGATATTAGCTGGCTACGAAAAAGACTGAATTTGTTCAGCTGTCTGTTGAGTAATGTTCTGGTCATGGTTTTCAATAGGAGTTGAGGGAAAACTATGGGGCTTGGCTTGTGTTCTCTCATGGTACCTGGTTGCAAAGATGAGGGTTAATCAACAAAGATCCACTTCACTCCTCTGTGGTATGTTCCCTGCTGTAAAACACCACTTAAGACACTGGCTTACATAACTAGAAAAACATGTTGAGGCAAATTATTTGGTGACCTTCTTACCATAAAAGTGAAAAACAGATACAGTGCGTTCATTTTTGAGTTTTTGTTTTCTTGTTACAAAGCTAGTAAGACAAAGGTACGTGTTCATTAACCTTTATCTAGAGTGGTGCCTATGTTAGCATTAGTATTAGTCCCTGTGTTAGGCCCTTCATACTGCTTTGGAACATAAAAAAATTCAAAAGGTACAAGTTAAAGCAAGCCCATGTCTTAATCCCTGGTATTTCTTGAGACCGAATAAATAAAATGCATTTTTGTTGACTTTTCATTATAAAAGATGCTGCTGAAGGAAACAATGATAGCCAAGCTTTTGACATAGTTGTTTCAAGAATGAACCTGCCTATGCTGTTGCTTAAAATCTTTAGTCCTTAATACCTTAGTGAAAACTTGGATGATATATAGGGTGTCAGAACAATAATTTTTCTGTGACTCTAATTCATCTGAACCAATCTTGACATGGCTGTACCAAACTGCAAGCTCCCAGTGTGAGTTCAGATCAGATGGGTCATGTGTAGTTGGTCAGCTATCACCCAACTAGTATGACTGGTATGCAGAATTTATCCTGGAGGTTAGTCGTCCTCCCTTTCCAAATACTACCTTCAGCTCTACACTTGAATCACAGTCTTGTGACCATGGGTGAGAGCTAACCAGTACCTTTTAAGTTTATTGTACCTTGCTATCAAGACCATCCAGCAACAAATCTCCATTGTTAAGTCTTCAAAATTAGCTTTCCATTCTGTCATGTGGGCCCTGTGACCGCACATGTGTAGATGTGCCCAGCAGCATGCAGTGGGATACATTTTGGTTCCCTACTACAACTTCAGCACTTCACTGGGTGAACAAAGCAGCACTCCTTAGGGCTGAAGAACTGTGACAGTCCCTAGCCTTTGTGAAATGTACCCCACACCCTTCCTGACTCCAAGTGCTGTGGCCATCTCACTCTAGCTTGTGCAGCAGTTTGTTCAGCATTCTTTCTCTTAACTTCCTTTTTTTTTTTATCTTTTTTCCTCTTACAGATGGACAAAAGAGGAAGAAATCATTAAGAAAGAAACTGGACTCATTAGGAAAGGAGAAGAACAGAGACAAAGGTAAAATAAAATGTGTACATATTTACTGATGGGGTCTTACTTTTGCATATCAGATTTATTTAGTCTTAAATGTGTGCTTTCTGGAGTAAGAGGATGGTACCAAGCTGACATACTGCCTAGGAATTTATTTCCAAGTTGAAAAATACGCCTTATCCTTTTCTATTTTTCATTAGTATAAACCAGATCTCTTCAGCTGAAAGCTGATTTCCTGTGAGAAAAAGAGGAGTTAAAGGACTGCATTCGTTATTCATTGTTCTTTCTCCCTATTTTCACCATACAGTGCAGAGAGTGGCCTGAATAACGTGATCCAGTTGTTTACCTCTGTTGGCACTCAGTTTGCAAGGCATGTGAACCCAGCCCTGCCCAAGCTAGTCAGTTGGTTTGCTTTTCTCTTTACAAGCTTAGGAAAATAGCTGTTGTTTAAAATATATAAATGCTTCAGTGCTACTGATCAGTTGGGTTTTAATAGATTCCATGTGCCATGGATTTACAGATACAGTTGTATTCTTTTGTTTGGATACTAATCAGCTATATTGGCTGGGTCCTAATCCACTGGATTTGGCCTGTAATTTGCAGCCATTTGAGCTAAGTCTAGACATTGGGACCTGAACAGTGTCTCTGAAATTGCAGTTTTCTGCATGTTAGGTAATTGTACATCTAATTTTGTGTTCCCTCCTGGCAAAAAAGTTCTGGAAAAGTGGTAGTAAAACTCAGTATTAACACACCAGCTTAACAAACACACACGCAAATGCACAAATTTATAAAAATAGAAGTGATTTTGTTACTCTGATGTTGTTGATTGTAATCTAGTTTGGCAGAAGGATAGAACTTTGAAATTCCATTGAAAAAATTATCATCCCCATTTCAAAGTTGCTTTAGATATTTTCCAGGAAGAAAATGTTTTCCTTTTAATTTTTGTTTGTTTGGTGACTTTGTGTATGGGATTATTTTTTCCTTGGTTTACAAATGGCTGTGGAATATATTTGCATTAATCTTTCTAAAACTGAACGTCCCCTGACATATTTGTTTGAATAAATCCAGTGGCCTACCATGTTGCATTGTGAGTACCAAATCTTTCATTTGTTATGAGAATTACTTGATGTAGGGCTGAGCTCACATGCTGAAGGAGTTTTTACGGAAGAGGTTTAATGATTTTATAGCTGCCTTTAGGGGGGGAAAAATATATATATATATATATATATCTGTCTTGTACTGCTCCTGTCAATGCATTACATTTGGCTGCAGTGTAATTAATCAGTCATTATGTTGCTTAGGTGCCTTTTATTTTATTTTTTTTTTTCCACATAGTTCTCCATGCAGTTAGAAGTGCAAAGCAACATACTTCGGTGCAAAACCTTCCCCACTTTACATTGCATTTGCCATATATTGATCTTTACAGTGGTCTGTGGGGTGCTCTTCCGTGTCAGAAATTGCTAACCGCTTACTGCTTTTTTATTTTTTTTTAATGTTGTGTGTCTCACAAAATTTTGATACATTGAGAGCTTTTATCTTTCCCCCATGTGGGTGGCATGACTTTGGTAGTCTCCTTTGAAAGTTTCTATTTAGAAGCTTTTTTGAGAGTTTAAATACATTTTATCTTTTTATTCTCACATCTTTCATTGCAGTAGCAAATTTTAACAATATTAAATTGATTTGATAATTCACCAAACACCAGATTTTGTTGTGTCACCCAAACCTGGTGGATCTTTGCAACTGCACTTCCAGAACTCCTCCAGTGCCTCTTTGGGTGCAGTGCCTTGAGAAGTGATAGCTTCCTTTGGTGAAGCATACAAATGCTTAACCCAGAGTTGCTCTTTATTCCTCTAAATCCTCTGTTGCCAAAGATCTTTCAAACAATAATTTTTCTTACATTACCTTATACTGTTTTGTGACTTTCTTATAACCTTGTTTATTTCAGCTGGCCTCTGTTTCTGATAATTACACAACTGTACTGGTTGAGCACTTACAGATAATACTGTTTTCTGCTATTACGTTTCTGTTCAGAGGTTTTTTTGTGTGTCTACCGTGTATGATTGTGTTTATGTTTCATTTGGTTAGTAACTTTGGAGGATATACTTTCTGTTTTTATTCTTAGGGTTTTTCTGAGTTCACTTTTCTGTTTAGGGCTCAGTAGTTGCCCACAGCAAAGGTCAGCACTTTGTACTCATCCTTGTATATATGTATCTACTTCCTGTTTTTCAGCAAGGCTCCTATCTTCTGGTTAACTATACCCAAGCATTTTTAAAAATCACTGTGCTGATTCTATTAATTTTAATTCCTTTTTTTCTTTTTCTTCTTCTAACATCACACATTTCAAACACATACCCCTCTGTTTTTATCCTCTCTCCCATCTGCCACTGCCTTATTCTCATTTATAGACATATCTTACATGCTCTCTCCATGTATAAAATATTGTAGGAGCCTCCTCTGAGGGGAAAATATCCCAGTGCTACTCAAACAGCAGAATCTGTATTCCTCTTCTTTCTTCAGGATGTCTGTATTGACAAGGATGTTGGGTTGGTCAGTAAGGGTACAGAAGGCCAGGAAATTGGAAGGAATCAAGTTCCCAAACAGGTTGTGTCAGCAGAGTGAAAACAAAGCCATGTTGGCTCTTATTTGTTGCCAACAGTAAACATTAGGCAAAAATAGCCCAGATAGCTGCATATGGCGCCCTGCTTCTCAGGGTTTCTGTCCATGGTTGTTTCTGGTGTACTCTTCTCTGCCTTACTGCGTTATTAAAGATCATCTGCCCCAGACACTTGCTGAGTAGACTGTTAATCCATGACAGCAGAGGGGATGGGCAACCAGGAAGGTGCTGGGTTGTGCCATGCGGGCCCTTTGCCTGGCACAGTTGGTGAATGGTGGCTATTTTCGTGTGGGAAGCAGCAGCAACAGCATCTCCTCCAGCCTCAAGAGTTAGGAGGCACAGCATCACCCAGCTATCAGGTGATGAGCTGGCTCTGGAAAGGAAAATGTAAGGCCTCGTGCTGCTGGTCTCCATAAGGATGAGCTCACTGTGCTCACATCACAGCCAAACCCCTCCATTTTCCCTGAACAGTGGTCAACCAAAACTCAGAGTTAACCTCCCTCGGTATGTGTGTCACAGCAAGCTGGAAGTATTATCCTGGTCCGTTACATGGTGGGTTTTTAACAAGCATTTCTAACACTTATTTTATAACGAGAGTATCTTCCATTTCTGGGCAGCCAGTCCAAAACTCACACTCCACACTGGACATGGGTGCGCTCGCACAAAAGGCTGGGAGCGCACACTTACCCACCCAAGCAGGTTCCTAGTCCTCATGCCTGAAAGAAATGCCTTCCTTCTGATTCTTTTTGGCTTGTTGTGGTTTTTTGTTTGGTTTTGTTGTTGTTATTGGTTTGTGGGTTTTTTGTTGGTTTTTTTTATAACTAGTCCAGCTGCACCATTTTGAGAAGGAAACAGTGAGACCAGGCTACAGGACATTGGAAGGGAAGCAGGGAAGCCAATTTCCAGAACACTTTATACAGACGAGTTGCAGCTGCCTTAACACAAACAGCATTTCTGTTCCTTCAGCATCACTTGTGTAAGCACAGTTGCAGTTTGCAGAGTGTGTAATTCCAAACATTTTTAGTTTCCTATATCCCAGCCTGGGAGACCGCATAGACCAGGACAAGTAACAGCTGAGGAGGCCAGCTTGTTAGGTCTTGCCTGGAGTATGTGGCACCTGAAAAGTGTTTTTTTTAATACATAGGCTTCTGAAGGTTAATCCTGATGATCATGCAGTACCGTCTGATCCTGTGTGTGGGTTGCAGCCAAAGGTCACCAAGATGTGCCTGGCACAGGAAAGAAAAGAGGTGGCAAAAAGGGCCACTGTGCTGATCACAAGGGACACGTGATGGAGGCCTTGCTGCAGGGCACACGAGGCATGAGCCTGGCAAACAGCTTGTAGCACCTGCAGTCAGCATTGTGTCTTGGTGTGTGGGCAGTTCCTGAGAAAGAATGAGGAGGACTTGTGTCCTTGATCTTGCCTGACAAACCCTCTCCTTTAGCGCTGACATGCACTGATCTGCCCCAGGGTCTAGGCTTCTGGGGTTTTTCTCTCTGGGGGGGTACCACGTCTCTCCGATTTGTGCCCAGGACTGTTCTCCCTCACCCCACCCACCAGGTGTCTGTGCTTAAAAAGCATAAGCAAAAGGATATGGTACTCACTTCTTCTTCTAGGACTGTTTGGAGATTTAATTACTCATATTTTAGAACTCAGTCATAAAATACTCTCCCCAACATCACATTTTATTTAGAGGCATCAGTCGATCAACCTGTCTACCTGTTAAGTGAGAGTTTCAGCAAACTGTTAGTCTTCTGAAGGCCAATAAAGACAGTAAAGTAGAATTGAATACACTTTAAATGAGCTTTATATCTTTATTTTGTCCTTTTGGACATCTCGTCGTCATCTCATTAGAAGGGAAAAATTCTAAAACAAGTGATTTTTCAAATTTTTTTAATGTCTCTGAGTGACTCACCAGAGCAGGATATAGCAAAACTTGCTGGATGTAAACAGACGAAACAGGAGAGGAGCGCTCCACCCAGATATTTAAGCAATATTTTCAGCTTCCATCATTCAGTGTCTTTGCTTTTCTCTACCCTGCCTCCTTGTTATTAATGGCCATCATGACTCTTAATCACACTGTCTACATATGGCTCCAAACATTTGTTTTAGCTGCTGACAAACAGTACTCAGGCTGGAGGAGCAGTAAAATGTCAGTGCTGCTTGGAATAAGAAATTCTCAGGATGCTCTGCGTGCTGCTGGCTGGGTACTGTTCCCTTACAAATTCACTGCTAAT
Organism: Antrostomus carolinensis; assembly: GCF_000700745.2. Lineage (NCBI taxonomy): Eukaryota > Metazoa > Chordata > Aves > Caprimulgiformes > Caprimulgidae > Antrostomus > Antrostomus carolinensis. Next base: position 20,610 of record NW_010329536.1, read on the forward strand.
TTTGACGGCAGCAGAAGCGGAGCCTTTTGTCGGTCTCCTGCCAGTTGTATGGGAGTCAGTGTAAGCATGCTTACTTGGAAAGTACACACAGGCAT
>NW_010329536.1:20733-46873 GCF_000700745.2 Antrostomus carolinensis
CTAGAACATTTTATCAATAAACCAGCTTCATTTTGCCTTGGTTCCGGTAAACCCTACAGGTGAACTAAGAGACCTGCTCAGAAATAATAATCATTTGTTATGTGATTTGTTGAGCAACTGAGAATCATCCCTTTTGCTGATGTTTCTGTGGGGAATGTAAATACTTGACAGGTTCGTCTGCGGGGCCTTAGCAGAGCTGCTCTGTGTGCTGGAGTTTCTGAGAAAAGGCCTTCCTGCTAACGCTGTGGCTTATGCAGATCCAGCAGTAGGTGTTTTGGTTTTTCTTTAATTCTAAATTCTTGAAAATGTGTGTTTACTTCCTAGCCATGTTCAGTAAATTTAGAGGCATTTCTTAAAGTTTGCATTTGTTCTTCAGTAATTCAACCTATCATGATGTCAGTATGCCTTGGCACAGCATAAGGACAGAGCTGAATAGATTTTCTTTTTTATTATAGTTTATCAGAAATGTGGGTTTTTTAAGCCTTTCCAGCACCCCACAATGCATTGAAATTTTTTTTCAAAGTGTTTCTCATACTCTCTAGTCATGCAAAAGGTTTTTTTAAGCAATATTCTGACATATTTTGTACTAAAGTCAACTACAGGACTAAAGAGCCTCTTTTTTTTTTTTTTTTTTAAGACCTATCCATAGGAAGAGCCTAAGTAATTGTGAATGCCTTATATCACTCCTTGAAAGTCAGTGAGCTCTGACTAGCTGGAAAAGAGAGTTTTAGTCACAGAACTGATGCTGAGAACACTGTCTTATCTTGAATCTTCTGGAGTTAGTGCAGGGTTTTGACGAACCTTCAGATGGAAGGAGTTTTGCCATTCCCATTATGGATCAAGGTTTCAGTTTTCCTTTTTTTCCTACTTCCATCACTCTCTCTGTGGATCCAAAGGAATTAATTTCAGTCAGCAAAACAGAGTTACTCAGGCTGGCTATATGAGGAGGTTGACTTAAAGACTCCTCCCAATTTAAATAGAAGTAGTATAAGCACCTCAGTAGATCTTGGCCACGGGGTTTTAGTAGCTCAAAAACAGCACTAAAACTGTGCTTAAGAAAAAACCTCCAAGTGCTGTATTGTATGCTGTTCACTTTATTAGCATCAAAGGTCTCATTAGGGTCTAGAGTATAGACCTCACTGGTTCTTAATAGACTGTTATGGTTTGTGGGATGGAAACCACAATTTTCACCAGCTGAAACTTCAGAGAAGTCTTTGAAACTATACTTGGATGGGGTGGCATGAGGCCAAGTAAGCTAACCATATGGGTCAACATCCTGGATATCATCATTTGATTAGCAAAGAAAAGGATTTCTGGTCACCGAAACTCTTACTTGATCTGACTGTGAGTTTTTCTGTGATATGCTGCTTTTTATTAGAAAAATGCTGATTTGCCACCACAGAAAGATTTCTTGGGAACATACCAGTTTTGATCAAAATTTTGTTGAGAAACTTGCCTCAACTGCAAGATGGACTTTACGATAAGAGAAATTATGCACTTCTCCAAAATAGCAAATTATCTTCTTTGCCAGTAAATCCTAAAAACCAGAATGGATCAAAAGTCAAATTCTTATATGCTGCTGGCTAAGGGTATGAGTCTGCATTTCCAAGCTGATTACCCAGTCTGCCAGGTTGTTTCACATTTTTTCATAGTGCTTTCTGCAAATTTCTTTTTAAGCTGTTCGCTCTCCTAATTGAATAAGTGATCAAATTTTTGTTGAGTTTACAGAGAGTAAGTGAATTTGTAGCTGTGGCACTCACTTAGTATATATACAGCAGACGAACATTTCTGCCCCTGCTCTGAGGAATGTTTCTTTGTACAAATGAAACATCTCCAACAGCGGAGGTCTCCAGCCTACAGCAGTAAATAGGTAGTTGATACTTTTACCTTGACTGCGAGACCAGAGCCTCAAACCTACACATCTTATGTCTGAGTCAGTGCCCCATCAATGAATTGCTAAATACTTGGCATGACTACAACTCTTTCTTTTTTTTAATTAATTTGAAATGTCAAGAAGGCTAGCATTCACTCTAATGGACATGACACTACCTGTCCAACAAGGAAGTTGTTGTGATTGAATACGCCTGAAGAGTGGTGGGCAAAACATGCTCCCATGGCACACAAGCACAGCTAGTTTTGGTGGGAACTTGAGGCTGTAGCCAGTCTGCAGAGAGTACAACCAATTCTCTTAATTTCAACAAATGAGCAAAAAGTTACTGTCTTTGCCAGTTCTTTAACATAATTACCACTGCCAGCCAGCATGACTTCCATCTGTATTTAGTTTGAAAATCAGCCAGTTGGTTTTCATCCAGTTCCCCATCTCTGCCAGACGTTGAGAAATCAGAGAAGTGGTTTATGTCCTCTGAGAAGGAGGCCTACAGCAAAGCAGCCTGGAGTAGAGGCTCAGTGTCCTTTCACTGCTCCACAGACACACTGAGCAAGAGCAATTAAAAACCTAGCATTCCACACCTGAGAGTTCTTAAAGAGGAGCAACACCTACCTCAGAATACCAGCTTCTACATTACTGAAGTCAGGGAGAGGGTCATTTAAATGAAGTTCTTTTAATGAAACAGTGCTGAGAACTCATCTCCAGCTGATCTTGTCCCACTTGATCCTTGTGCTGTAGGATCAATGGCATCAGCATGCTGCAGGCCATCACAGCCTAGAAGGCCAGCCATATCCTGGACTGCATCAAAAGACATGTGGCCAGCAGATCAAGGGAGGTGATTCTGCCCTTCTACTCTGGTGAGACCCTACCTGGAGTACTGTGTCCAGCTCTGGAGTCCTCAGCACAAGACAGACATGGACGTGGACCTGCTGTAGTGGGTCCAGAGAAGGGCCACAAAAATGATCAAAGGGGTGGAACACCTCTCCTATAAAGAAAGGCTGAGAGAGCTGGAGTTGTCCAGGGAGACCTTATTGCAGCCTTTTAATATTAAAGGGGGCCTATGATAAGATGGGGGCAAACTTTTTAGCAGGGCCTTTAGTGATAGGACAAGGGGTAATGGTTTTAAACTAAAAGAGGGGAGACTTAGACTAGATATAAGGAAAAAAATTTTTACAGTGAGGGTGGTGAAACACTGGAACAGGTTGCCCAGAGAGGTGGTAGAAGCACCTTGCCCAGAGAGGTGGTAGAAGCACCGTCCCTGGAAACATTCCAGGTCAGGTTGGATGGGGCTCTGAGCAACCTGATGTAGTTGAAGGTGTCCCTTCTCACTGCAGGGGGGTTGGACTAGATGACTTTGAGAGCTCCCTTCAAACCTAAACCATTCTATGATCACTGTTGTCCCATCTCAATTTAAAGCACAAGTGTCTGAGAGCCAAAAGCAGAGAAATATTTCATGCTCAGGAATTCATTTGGCTCAGTGGATTTTCTCAGGAAGTATTGTGGAAGTACAGATAAATAGGTGTGCTGGAGGTATAACAAAGTACCTGGTTAGACAGCCAGAATGGGAGACGTTGCATCTGTGTGTTCCAAGTTTGTGGTCTTAAATGTTAATTGAGAAGATAATTAACAAAAGTAAAAAAAAAAAAAACCCAAAAACCTAATATTTTCATCATTTTAAAGGCACACTGCTGGGTACAGGAGGTACGGGTCTAACTCAGGACTTCTGGAACTGACAATCCCCACATTGCTTGATACCCATGTGATGATGTTCTTTCTTGTCCTAAATTAAATACACATGGTTTTAGATGTCATTTTTCTCTCAGGTCACCTCCAGACTTGCTGATATCTGAGGCTCTGCTTCCTGGTTTAGTTTTGTCTGGCCACCAAAGCTAGTTCTTGTCTTAACTTTTCATACTTCTAAAGAACAGTAATGTTTCCCACCAAATCAGAACAGGCCTTTGTCTCTTTAGTATGATAGGTTGGTAGTGTCCTCATTCAAGATTCATAAAATATACTCCTCTTTTCAATGCCTTGCTTTAATCTTAATGATAATGCAAACCTAGATAAAATTTGAAAGTGTCATCAAAGATATAGTCAGACTTAAAGTCCCAGGAGGAACTTAAGCTTTTAATCATTTAGACAGTTGTGGCAAAAGAGAAGGATAGTATATAATGATTTTTTTGGTTGCTTTTTTCTTGTTGTTGTTGAGAAGGATAGTATATAATTTTTTTGGTTGCTTTTTTCTTGTTGTTGTTGTTCCTTTTTTCATACTTAAAAAAAATGTTGCTTTTCATCTCTGTTGCTTTATTTATTCCTGCTACAGGCAGGTCTGAAGCTGGAACCAAATAGAAACTGCACCCATGGGATGAATAGAGTCAATAGCTACTTTTTCATTCCATTTGAGCACAAAACAGTTCTAGTTGGCAGCCTGTCCTAATGGTTTTGGTTTCTACTACTCTCAGATAGGTCTAGATTGGAAACTTGATGATGAGAATTTCAATGTTGTTGACTGATTCATAGTAGAGCATTTTTCTGTTTTGTAAAAATATTTGAGCATTTTACTTTGAGACCCGAAGTCTGAGACCTGAGCATGCTGGTTTTGTACATTGCAGTTACACTGATGTGGGATGAGATTATATTCTTTTTGTTAATTGAGAGATACCTGTATTCTCCCATATATCTATATATTCATATATATTTTTGTACTGTTACAAAGGACCTTTATACTGATATACCACTGTTAAATTGTTTTAATATTGCCAGTATGTTAAAGCAGTATAGTTCTTGTATCTATTTAAAATCATATCCTTGAAGGCTTAGTTGAATAAGTGCACTTACAAGCTCCCTGCACAGGTAGGTACATACCTTCCTGACCTGTAATGAGACCCATGCACGTACCTGTACCCTTTGACTCTGGTGTCCTGCAGTATTTGTGAGAAAGAAACCTGGTGAAGGGGTCTGAAATGTAAGAGAGCTGTGGCATGGTCCCGCCAGGCTCCCCAGTCTCAGGATTAGGTTACCAGGACCTCTGATGGCCCTCTGTGCTATCCAGATGTAGCCAAAGGTGCCTGACTTCCAATTGCTTTCAGTGGAAGTTAAGATCTTAACTAAATCCACTCCCAAGTGATTTCCCAAGATTCTGTGTGGTATATCTTGCATGATCTAACTGGAAACAGGATTCAGATACCATGGGCTACAATTACCTGGCATGTCCTCACTATTATTTTTTTTTTGTTTGAATGTTGTTGTTGTTGTTGAGTTTTTTTGTTGGGGTTTTTTTGGGTATTTTTTGCAGTCCAGTACCTCATTGGAATTATTACATATTTAAAGGGACTTCAGATTGTTTGTCTTTTCAACAGCTTAATACTGAATTCTTTTCAGTACTAAATAAATATCAGATGTTCAGTAAATATTAATTTGTTTTTGTTGCAGAATTTATTCCCCAGGCTTTTGGAATGCCCTTGTCCCAAGTGATTGCTAATGACCGGGCCTACAAACTCAAGCAAGACTCTCAGAGAGAAGAACAAAAAGATGTTTCAGATTTTGTGGCCTTTCTCTTGCCATTTGGAACTAAAAGACAGAACAAAGAACTTTCAAGCAGTAACTCATCTCTTAGCTCAACCTCAGAAACACCGAATGAATCCACTTCTCCTAACACACCCGAGCCAGCACCACGAGCAAGGAGACGTGTAAGTAGACCCACCACGGTGTGGTGCATGCCAGTAGGTCCAGAGGGTCTAGCTGAAGCAGGAAGAATCTCGGTTGTGTATGTGGATTGTGGAATATTTCTTCTGTCATGTTCAAACAGTGATTTTTTTATTATTTTCAGGTGGAAGCTAGCCTGATCAATACTGGAACAGGTTGCCCAGAGAAACTGTGGATGCCTCCTCCCTGGAAGTGTTTAAGGCCAGGCTGGATGAGGCTTTGAGCAACCTGGTCTAGTGGAAGGTGTCCCTGCTGATGGCAGGGGGGTTGGAACTAGATGATCTTTAAGGTCCCTTCCAACCCTGACTGTTCTATGATTCTATGAATACTAGAAAATTCTAACTGTAGTGGAAATCTTTCTCTGGTGCTGGTGGAAAAAGATCATATGGACTGTGCAAGTCTGTTACAGATCACAAAGTGGCAGAGAGATTATTTAGAGGGTTTCTGTTCACTCCCTTTATTAACCTCCTTCTGTCTAGGTCTTTTAGATTTAACAAATTCCATCCATCTTCAACCTATTTTTTTCAGCTCAAGGAGACTAAATCTGTGTGATTGATATTTATATGTATACTTATGTCAGTCTAACTCCACAAACTTGGAAATATATCTAACAATTAATCCCTATCCTAATATTAATAAAAATCCCCTTGATCTAATTCTGATCATGTCCTCAGTGGTTAGTAAGAAGTTGTCAGAGTAAATTTGTTCCAGGCTCTTTGAAGGACATTCATGCATCCAGGCTATGAAAAGGCCTTCGGTAGCAGAAGACACTGCAGTGGTTTGGGTTGAATGTTAATCTTGCATGTAAGATAGGTAACTGGTAGACCACTTGTTTGCAAGGTTCTATTCCTTTAAAGTAAATTTTATGCTTGGACCTTTCCAGTTTTCTGGTACTGCAGCTAGTTACAGCAGTTATCTCTAGGATAAAGCCTGCTTCATAGAAATGTTGTGTAGAGCTCTTCAAGCCACGGTGTTAAGAGGGGTAGAAATGGAGTAAATTGCAAATTAAGAGAAGATTGAAGAGCCCCATGACCTGTCTTCTTTCCCTCTGGCTGTCAGCTGAAGCTTGAAGTGTCTGCATTCTGTCTGCAAATAACTGAGGGCATGATATTTGAAGAAGTTTGCGTTCTTATATATGCATAATGCACATCTGTTGGCCTGTCCAGACCATAAGAACAGGCAGCTGTGTTCACACAAAAGTGCAAAGTACACTTGAATATAAGTGTGAAAGGAAAACCACCAACTTCTTTCAGAATTTGGCATAGGCAGTGACAAAAAATAGAAATTTGCTGTGTACACCCAGAACCTGTTTTCATATGAGGGAAAGACAGTTCTTGTGTCTAGATATGGGACATCTGCTGTTCTTTACATGAAGTTTGGTGAGATCTCTGACATGCATTTGGCCAGCGAGCAAGGAGGAGCATGGATCCTTTGTTAGATGCAGGGGATAAAGCTCCATCAGGACCAAGTTCCTAGAAACCCATGAAGGTTTTGTTTGGTTTGTTTTTTTCGTTAATACCAGGATTGCAGCTTTCAGGGTATGGAATTTGTGGCCGTTAGTCTATACCTGTGAGGATGCAGTAGTACATAATTTACCTACAGAGAAAGTAAGAGTAGGCTGAAGGGGTTAGTGTGACGTGGAGGGCGCTGGCATTTTCTCTTGGGACTGAACCTCAGTTATTCAGTAATACACTTAATGAATTGTCAATTATTTAGCATTAGTATCAACTCATGTCACATATCTTGTCTGTCTTTGGCCTTTATACTTCTGCTGATCAACGTAGTTACTCTGCTCCCCTGAGTTTTTTTAGTGGATGGCAAGGCAGCATGCATTTATCTTTTATTTCTTGGGCAGTGTTGCATTGTTTATTTTCAACTATTATCAAGGCAAGTGCTTAAAAAAAAAATTAATGCATTAGTATATGCAATTGATACAACCAGTTTCTCACACAAACGCTGCACAGAAACCTGGAGCACAGTCCTGCTAAAGTTGAATTGGAGGGATTGTTTATCACTGTGCCATTCACTTTGTAACCATGTCTGTCACTTTTGTGTATTGCAGTGAATCTTTAAACACTCAGCTGAGGCTTTCAGTAAGGGATATAAGGTAGTGCTGGCTGCAGAGCTCACCGTACGAGAGCTGTGGTTTATTGCTCCTTCAAGAGCTAGACAGAAATCACTGTTGCTGCGTTTTCTGTGAAGGATTTTTGCCGAGCGGTTGAAAGTTGAGATCATGGTCATCTAGCAAGTCACTTTCTATGTGCTTATTATAGAGAATATTCTGACTTTCTATTAATATATTATTTTTATATATATATTATGCAGCCAGAATTTATTCATGTATCGGGAGCGCAGTCATATTGCTTTACTATTGAAATAGCATAATGTTGGGAGTGAAAATGGATCTGTCATGGATAGTACTTGATCCCGTGCATACTCTGTAATATTGCTCATCTTTTCCAAAGAGAAAAGCTTTCTGTAATCCTTAAAAAGTAAAGAAAAGCTTAATCTGACCTTTATTCCACACCTGTCCCTCTGGCTTTCATTTTCTTTTTCCTCTTCCCATCTCCTCTTTAATCTCCACTTTCCTTCATGTTAGATTTTGAGCTTGTCATAGTGTATCAGGGACTGGTATCCTTTGTCTGCGAAGGTGGTGCCTGGTAGATGGAAATTGATTTTTCTTTGCTTGCTGGACTATTGCAGTCCAAGTAGCGCTGTGTCTGATAATAGTCCTGCAGTAGTGGGCAGCAATGTGAATGATCTCCTGCCTCGTTCCTCAGCAGGCATATAGGTCTGGCTGAGCCCTAATGAAAGGTCTGGCTGAGTTTGAGCTGGATCCATGGAGTATGTTGGTAGTGTTTTCCTGTACACTTGGGAATTTAAAATCAGAGCTGGCCTGGACCCAGAATCGTAAAGCAGTGCTGTGCTTCAGCCACTGAACTCAAGGTCACTCTTCCTAAAGCCAGCTCAGTGCACCAGTTAATCCACAACTTTGATAAAACGCCCAAGCATAATGGTGCACTGACTGTATTTACATCTATTTTAGGGATCTGAATCCGACTTAAGTGACTCTGTGATAATAATGATTCATGAGGTGAGGATGCTTTGCAGACAGGGAACGACCAGTAAAGGCAGGGTATAAAGGAGGGCACTTGTCATACAGGAACTGCCTGGGAGCTGTAGCGGTGAGGATGGTGTTCGGATTTTCAGTGCAGTCTGCTAATTTGACTCTTAAAAACAAAATAGAAAAATTGTTCAGTTGGAATTTTACACACATGGATCATAGCCTGAGATTCTTGTTTGGGTGTGGAATGTTTGTTTGTTTCCTTTTGGCAGGAAGTGGTAAAGAGAATCAAGCGAATGTACTTCTGAGAGACATTAGAAATCAAGGTCAAAGTTCCGTTCTAAAGGGTCTAGATATATGGGTCCAAAAAAATCTAAAATCTTCACTGTATTTTATTTATAAGTCTTCCATGGGTTATAAGAAACAGAACTGTACTAGGTAAGTTAGATGCTTCATTTAAAAGATATTATGAACTAAAAACTTTTAAATTCATTTGAAATCTCAGTGGACTTTGTACGAGCTGCCTATGGGTTGGAAATCTTTGTAAGTTCAGTTGTCTAGGCTGATGGAAGAAAATATTTCTAGAGCTTGAAATTCCCTAGCAACTGTATAGTTCTCATTTAATGAACACAGAGATCTCACCAGCAGTCTCTGAAATACCTGTCAGCAGAACAGCATACTTTTAAGAAATTAGAGTTATCAGCAAAGTTTTGAATGGGAATTTGTTTTCTTCACTGTTTCTTAGGATGATATGCTGGATCCCTATACAGTACATTTTATGTTATTATAAAATGTATCCTTTGTTTCAGAAAGAAAGAAGAGAATTTACAATAGATATTTGTAATGAGAATTAAAACAAAAATTTTCCTTTTTGTTTTATTATTATTATTTATAAGCCTAGATTTCCCCTGAAATGATTTTGTGTGGTAAGTTTAATAACAACTGTGGGAAATGGCCATTTTGAAGTGACAGTAATCTTGTGGTTTGAAAAAAAAAATAAAAAAAAATCTTGATTTTTCAAGTGTGAACATTGAAACATGCTATAAATCTCCTGCTGCTTTATCCTTTACAGACTGCTTGAACTTCTGTGCCTTGCTATAATCCAAACATAGTTTTCAAAGCTTTCTTTAAAATTTTAGTGATTTTAAAATATTAAGATACATAAAGTAAAATGATCTAAAAAATATTACCCCTCTACTTCTCTAATGTGTCTTTGTTCTGTGGTAACATGGGATTATTTCAGTCTCTGCAGTTGCATGTATTTGTGGTTTTAGTTAACTGTATGTGGTGTATAGTTGTAAATCTGTTAGCATCATTTCCACTGATACAATGGCCCAAGCTGCAGAAGAAATAGAGAATCAAGTTTAAAAATGTGTATAGATCTCCATGCTCATAAATACTGCACTGCTGAGGTGCACACACCACATTTCATCCTTGTTCTTACGTATGTGCAGGCTTACAACAATAAAAAGGCGTGCTGAGTGGAAAGCATTTAGTTTTTTCAGTATCTAATTTGTGTTCCTTGTAGTGTGGTAATAGTAGCATTGGTACCATTGTGATTTTCCCATCTATTACACTGGTACTATCACTTCAACAATTTACAAAAACTGCATAGTTTGTTTAAAATGCAGATAGGCAAAAGTCTTTGATAGATAAGGTCCTGTGGTGTTTAGATTTCTCCAGCTGTACTGATTGGTTATGTGTGTGTATTTTACAGGGTGCGATGTCTGTGGACTCTATTACAGATCTCGATGACAATCAGTCACGATTGTTAGAGGCTCTCCAGCTCTCTTTGCCAGCAGAAGCCCAGAGCAAGAAAGAAAAGGCAAGAGATAAGAAACTAAGCCTGAACCCTATTTATAGGCAGGTTCCGCGGCTTGTAGATAGTTGCTGCCAGCACTTGGAAAAGCATGGTAAGAATATTTTGTTTTCCCAGGAGTGGCAGATATATTTTTACTATAACATAAATAAAAAGGTATTCTGAGAAGCAAGGATATACTTCTAATTGCAAGGACATATTTGAAAGTCAGACACTTTCCCTCCTGTTTTGCCTCTCACTAAAGATACTGTCTCACAAATGATGACTCAGATGGTACCTTTTCAATCTAAGGATCTGTGCTACAAGGTTGCAAACTGACCCATGCAGCATGGGGGATGAGATGTTTCTTGAAGGTCACTCATCTCATAGTGGAGTGCTCAGCTCTGCAGGAAGGCCTCTTCATACCTCACAGGCTTACCCATACCTTGAGAATGAAAGTCTGAAACGTGCCGATCATCCTGGAGTCATTCTTTGCAACCAGTGGATCTCAAGTCGTAAGAGCTAAATTAACCATTTATACTGCAGTGCAAGACTTAACTAGAAACAGCATTTGAAGATAGAGGCTCAGAGAAATAAAAAAATCCCATGCTAAATTACGTTAAGCTCCAAGAAGCTTTTTCTTGTTCACAACAAGGCTTGCAGGCTGCCTACTTGGTTTATCCTTGGCTTCAGTCCTCCTGACCAGCCTCAGGCTCAGGCCTGCCCTCTCCAAAGGGAATTCTAAACTCCTGCCAATATTTTTCTCATGTCTTCATGATCGTCCAGACACAAGCCTCCCACCAGCTTTATGTAATTCAGAAACAATAGTTAATCAAGGTATCTGTTCAACATCTCTCCCAATGTATCTTAGTCTTGTAAAGATTTCTGATGATAATTGAAATAACTTGACCACAGCAGGACCGAGTTATCACATGGCCACATAATAAACAAACCGTTAAGTAATGGTGATTGCAACACCAAATGATGCATTTGATGCTTAATTTGACCAGAAAGAAATCATTTACTGTCTCTGAATGAAAGGCTTTTGCAGATGAGGGATTGCAATTTAAACAACAATGCTAAGCTTTTACAACCATGTTGCTTACACATATATAAAGAAAAACTGTGAAAGAGAGTAATTGTTAGCCTTTTACAAAGATTAGATATCATGGCTGACAAATAAGTGTGAGGATGATTAAGTTTGAGATGAATGACTTCTGTCCCTTGAAGCAAGGGTAGCTGAGTTTGGAGAACATAAAACTGTCTGAGTCAGCCAAAAAATCCATCCAGCTGACTATCCTTTGGATACTCTGATTTTATGTCACTTGACCATCTGTGATAAATTTAATCCACTTAACCCACTGTCACAACAAAGATTCTTTTCTTTACAACACTCTTTACTAAAATATTTGTTTTAGGTTGAAGTTTCCTTTTAAAGAAGATGTATGTTTTTTGTGCATTTTCTAAAAGTGCACTGTAGTACCCCACAACACGATAATCTGAGATAATTTGTGGCAAATATTAATGTTCTTCAATGTTCAATTTAATCCACCATCCACAAAGCAGTAATCGGGATTGGTTGACTTCGAGAAATTTAAAGATTTCAGAAGGACAACACTACTGTTTGCCTGTTGGCTTTAGGGACAATAGAGGACTTTCTGTTGTAGCGACAATCCTGTAGCAACATCATTCCAGGCTATATGATGGACCAGGTTTCTGATTCTGAAAATACTTACCTGTATGCATAGGTCCTTTAGGCCAATTTTTCAGCAACAAATCACCTAGGTGCTTCTCACTAATGCTTTAAATGATAATTTTGAACATTATATGACAAAAAATGGTTATGTTTTTAGGCATGAAAGCCCCAGGCCTTGTTCAACTTCCCTGTTCTCCCTGGGATCCTGTCCCCGAGTTGTAAAGCCTTGACTTCCTGCAGACCTGCAGCATAAAGCAAATACTATGTTTGTGTGGAAACTGGTAACCAGCCTCCAGTTTTTGCCCAATATGAGTATCTCCATCTCAGATGATTCCCTGCCAACGTTCCTGGATTTACTGAATGTTATTCCATCAATTTAATTTTCTGTTAACCAAAGATAGAGAATATTTGAAGAGAGGTATCAAGTTGAAACTAAAAACTAAAAGGTATAATCATGTCTGAATTTCTCTGATGAAAATCTGCAACTCCAAGCACCCCTGCAAAGCTACACATCTGCAGCAAGCAAGTGTAGCTGTATGGCTGTCAAAAGGCATTTCTTTTGCAAGGTTATTTTACGTGTCCTCTATGTCAGTAGAGATAATGAATGTTGCAGAGTAGCCTTTGTTAGACCATAAACTTCTCAAAGCTTATAGATAATTTAATCCCTTTTGCAAAAAATGTCTGACTGTGTAAAATGACATTATGAACATGCCTGCTTAAGTTTCCAAGATTTCCACTCACATCCTCACTGCTAAAGACCATGTCACCTCATTTACTCTCAGATTTTGCAGTTTGTGTTACTTGGCAAAGTATGTCCATTCAACAGCCACATTTTCATTTGTTTGATATCCTGGTAATATCTACAGGGCTAGAAGGAGGTTTGCACTGATTTCTAATGGAACAGTAGGCAACACCCATTTCCAAATCACTTTAAGTCTAAATAACACAAGAGGCACACCTTCTGCACTTTGCCTGAAGTACAACAGTACTACTTTATAGCTTTCCTTCTATATAATAGCTGTTCCTACCCTATAAACCACACACAGCTCCCAGGTAGAGTAGTTCTTCCCTCTTGTAAGCTACCTGAGTGCCCTACTTATGTACCTTTGAAGGAAACTCTCAGCTTTGTCTTGACAGGCATTATAGAGCCAGCAGGCAACTCCAAACACCAGCTGGTTCCTGTATCCAAAACACAAATCAGTGCCTAAGTATTTAGTTATTTTATTGCCTTTTTCCTTCGATGCCAGTTCTGGAAGTGCCATCTCCAAACACTAAGTAGTGCCTCACTCTCTGCATACGTCTGTCCCTCATGGGGTAGCAGTGGCACTACCAAAATGACATCACAAGAAATGTTACAGAGATGCCATTTTGCAGGTTAGGGAACGTGAGGTCTTTAAAAACTGCTGTGGGTGGCTTCTTAATCCAACTGAGTTTTGCCTCAATGTGGTAAGTACGAGTTTGTAAAGAAATACATTGCATTTTTTTTTGTTCTTTTAAGTGCATATATAGCCCAGATTGCTTTGGTTCAATGCAATTTTCAGCAGAAAATTAAACAATAAAACAGTTGTCTGATGTGCTACACTTGCAGGTCTTCAGACAGTAGGAATATTCAGAGTTGGAAGCTCAAAAAAGAGAGTAAGACAGGTGAGTGGATATGAATATGCTCTTCTCTCATCAGCTGTGATACAAACAAGCCTGATACCTTTCTATTAAGTTATTTCCTCCCCATCCGTCACCTGGTGAAATTCAGGCTTTCTGGGTCATTGACCTTACTGGCTTTTTGGTGGCTCATAACAGACCATTTTCAGTCATCTTCTAAATCTGGTGAAATCCTTGTCAGGTTCTCAGTTGGTTAACAGTCTCTGTGTGTTTTGCTCTGCAGAAGTAGCACAGGGTTGGAGATCCAATTAGACTGCAGTGATGAAATTTTCCAAAGGTTACACTGAAGGGAAAAAAAAAAATCTTGGCTGCTAGTTTCATCTCAGCAATAGCTGAAGCTCACAAAGTAAACCCAAAATGTAAATCTTTTTTTGAAAACTCACAGTATGGGTAAATATGCAAGTACAGAACAATCTCTTTGACCCTCAAATCACTACTCCCAAATATCACCTTTCTTTTACCCCTGTTAAACTTGAAGGCCAGAACAGACCCATCCAAGTCCTAGTCTCAGCCAAATGTTGAAAAAGCAAAGATAGTGTACAGCTAGGTTCCAGAGACAAAGTCAGAGTGGCTGTTTCCTCAGCCCTAGATGTTGTATTTTTGTTACTCCCAAAAGCTGGGAATACACATTGAATTAGAGCAGTAGAGAATAGTGATTAATGGATAAAAAAGTTACAGGAAAATACCCTTGCCAGGAAGCGTAAGACCAAAAAGATCAACTAGAAAAAAGCAAAATAAAACTTGACTGCATCTGATCCAAGAAATAATAGTCCTTTGTTGCAAAAACTACACAGTACAGTGTTTGGTGCTCTGGAAAGTTACCTTGATTAGCTCAGCTGACTTGATTCTGGCTGGTAGGAGAGGATAGCTTACTGATTTGTAGCTTATTCTCTAGCTGTTTCTATTGCTGTGTGGCTGGTGTAACAGCTAAAAACACTCATGGTCTGCAGAAGCAGTTGCTGAACACTGAACTAGGTAAAGTATTGAAAAGTAAGTTGCCTGTCATTTGCATTACAAGCTTCAATGTCAAAACATGTATTATCAATCACGGGTGAGTACAACTGCATCATACCTCAGGGGAAAAAGCAGAGGGCTTGTATCATTTGCTTGTAAATTAAACCTTACTTCAAACACCCATGACTTTCACCAGTTTTTCTTTTACTGTGTTTTCAAAAGCTGAGGAAATCAAGAGATTTGGGTATTTATGTATTCTATTACATGGACTAATTTGTTGAATTAGGTGAACTACTGTATTTCATTAAACAACATGGAAGCATCAGCTTGGCCCTTGCAGTTATAATAATAAATGCTGTCAACATGAACACATGGGAAAGTCTGGATTCAATTAAAATTCCTCTCATTTTCTGAACCATGGAAAGCCAAGCCCAGTACTCAGATTTTGGTGTGCTTTTGCAGCTGTTCGTTAATTTTTCTTGTGTAGAAAGTAAGCACAGTTTTGTTTCCTTTCCTCCCCCAGTTAGAAAATGTCCTATTTCAACTGTAGCTTGTTGCAACAAATATGTAAGTAAGCAAATGCATGTGCCAGTGAGGTTTTTGGTTGGTGAGCTGAAAGAGAAAATCTATAACAAGGACGTCTATTTCAAACCACCTCCTTCACATTCAGTGGGGTGTAGGACAAAGATTACTGGGCTAGTGTTGACCCAAGGTGGTAGGTCTGGTACATTGGGATGCCAGGTACCAGGTTGTGCCCAGAAACTATACAGATGCTTGAGGAGAGCATTGTTGCCAAACTTAGGGTGGGCAGCCCTTTATGCTAGAGCTGGTGCCTTGGGGGCAGCTCTGCAAGTGAAGCAAATGCTAGATACTGAATTTGAAGAGTGACATTGGCTGGAGCTCTGCTCTCCCATTCCCTCTCCTAGCAGGGATGTCCTCAATTCTTACCTCTTGAGCTCTGGTGGATGCTGTATTTCACTGGGTGTGAAATACATAAGTCTGAAAGTATTCCCTGTGAATGAAGTCTGAGAGACCTAAAGTTTAAACTTAGAAAGACACAGTTTTTAACAGCCATGATACCTGGGTGTGAGATGCGGCCGCGTTTCACCAAGAATTATCTGATATTGTGCTAATTAGGAGATTCTGTAGGCCTCACAGGATATCAGATTGGAAGTGCTGTATTCAAGACTGCAACAGCAATTTATGATTTAGGTAGCTATTTAGGAAGACCCAATTCCTGATGCAGGACTAATCTGTTTCCAGAGTTGCTTTTGGGCAGTAAGTGCAGAAGCGATCTTCTGGATAAGAGGTAGTTTATGGAAAAGTGATGTTTCTCATTTGCCACAAGTCTGAAGAATAGAACTGAGCTGAGAATGAAATCTCCAAGTTGTCACTGGAAAATCTTTGACCATAAATCAGTAGGGTGAAGCATAATACTAGATAAAGAACAAGTTCTGGTCTTCATAGCTTAATTATTCATTATTAATAATGACTAATATTAATATTTTTTAAAGTAGTCTTAATAAATTAGAAAGGAGGCTGTATTTTTTATAGAATACCTATCGCACCAGGTATCAAAGCACAATTTCATCTGAAAATACGTGATTTTCTACGTTCCTCCATGCTATATACAGTCAAGATAGATTTGCCTGTGATCAAGATTTGCCACAGGTTATCACAGACACATAGTTTGCTTGTGATTTACCGTCTTCCTTCTTTTTGATATGTCTGTAATAATCCTGGTAAAGAAAGATGATATCTCAAATTTCCTCTTGTTTAGTAAGATACAGATATAATTACTCTCCGAGAAGATATATGTGAGATCATGATACCTCGAATATTAGCAAAGATACAAAATTTTCTTAGGAAGTAGTTTTAAGATATCATGACTACTTTGAAAATGAAAAGAGAGTAAAAGGTGGAACTCTCAGCCTGCAGAAAGTATTTTGCTCTTGGTGATGGGAAGTCTCTCCAGAAAGGCAGGCTTTTATCTTTTCATAAGGCATATTGGATGTGGGAGAGGAATTTCTTCAGCCTTTGGGAAGTGTGATGCCTTTGAATTATACAGAATTTGTCTGAGGACTGTAACTGGAAAAAAAAAAAAAAATAGAGATGCCTCATAATAGTATTAGCTTGCTGTTTGTTAACTCCCTAATGATGATCACTTAGTGAATATAACTAAATTAGGAAGGCAGAACAAGATGTGTGTGGACAAATGCCATGAAGTCTCCTGGCTGCTTACTGCTTATGCTTAATTACAGTCTTAAATCACAAGAGAAATGTGAATTTGGTGGATTTTGATATTGTATTTTTATTAATGTTTTTGTACAAAAACATAAATGTTATGAAATGCTGTTTTAGTCTTTCTGGTTCTAAAATCTAAGGATAATGCAGTAAGTTGATATAAGAGCCTTTCTTGCAGTTTTCCTTATTCTCCCTGGTTTCTGCCTTTCATATTAATCTTTTAAATTCTGCAAAAATTATATTTACTTGGGCACATTTTTTCATAAAAGAGTGCCATGTATTTAGCTGGAAAGAAAGAATTGTATTTTATTACAGTCCAGTACAAACCTTAAGTTATGTATCATGGAATAAGAAGCACTTAGATATCAATTATATCTTTGACCTTACCAAAAACTAGTCATGTCCAGTCGGGAAAGTGAAAATGAGTAAATCACCATCTTAAAAGATTTTCTGTGTTGGGATGTACTAATTGGGACAATAAGTAACTGTGGTTTTGTGTCATGATCTTTTTCAGTTACGTGAAGAGTTTGACCGAGGCATAGATGTTGTATTAGACGAAGAGCACAGCATTCATGATGTTGCTGCTTTATTAAAAGAATTTCTGCGTGACATGCCGGACCCGCTTCTCACCAGAGAACTTTATACACCTTTCATCAACACTCTCTGTGAGCTCTGCAGCATCTTGATTTATCGATTTTTCAAAAGCTTACCTGTTTCAGTTCTTTATTCTCTACTCACCATATGCTTTCTTCTGTGCATTTAATATTCTAGCCTTGACTTGCTCCAAGTATTTGTATGATATAAATTTACTACAGTCTTTCATTGGTTTTCATAGTGTGTAAGTATAGCCCAGAAAACTAGAGCAACAGAGATTTCACTTATAATACCTATTTTCGCATTTATATATATAGGATGTGATTCATGTTATCTATTAAATCCTGACCCCTATCATTAGTTCAGCTGTAGCAGATGACAGACTCCCATTTGAATCCATTAATGCTTTTAATTTTTAGAGCCTTTCACTTGCCAAAATTCCAATCTGGCTTCAAAAGTTTAAGTTTCATCATAGTTAATGGTCCTCAAAGTCATTGTGTTAAGTACTCCCAAATGTGTTGCCTAAGACCTGAGTGCAGACTCCCACAGATTTGGGAAAAGTAAAATTGGACCCTTCAAGCTTAAGCTGCTGCTTGATATGTGTTCTTCAGATTCTTTCTAACCTTTACATCCAAGATCCTGCCTCTGTCCCTTCTTTCTCCACTGGCTACCATTGCATTTTATATGGTTAAAGAGATGGTGGTTGCAGCATGTCCTTTATATCTCTAATTACTTTTCCAGTCTCCTCTGAAAGATGTGAAATTGTAAGAAAACCCATTTAAAATTACTAAAGCATAAATCTGACTGGAATGCTTCACAATGGTGCCCTCTGTATAGCAGTAGCTGTACCTAAATGAATGGAGTAAGTAGAAAATTAAGCAGAATTTTTGTACCCAGTGGCAGTGATAGTGTGCAATATGAATTTTGCTCTCTTATAGGCTGAGGAAAGATCTTATGAACCTGTGGGCAAAATGTTGACCAACCAGGGCAAAAAATCCCTTAACAGTATTTGTTACACTTTTCATACTAACTTAGAGTTTTCACTTTTTCTTCTGATATTATAAGGGAAATGGTCCTTAAAGAAAGCTACTTTTACACCTTCCTTTGGGCTGGGAACAGTATATTTGTTTTGCTTTTAGGCTAGTTGGACTGATTTTCTTAGAATGTATTTTTTCCCCCTCTTAGTACTAGAGCCAGATGAACAGCTAAGCACCTTACAGCTTCTCATTTATCTTCTACCTCCCTGTAACTGCGATACCCTCCACCGGCTGCTGCAGTTCCTCTCCACAGTGGCTGGCCATGCAGAAGACACCACAGACAAAGATGGCCAAGAGGTAAGTCCTGGTCACCTCTGTCCTTTGACTTTGCTGAATTCATGGTCTGAAAAGAGATCTTTAAAGCTGTGAAACAAACATGATGGTGGCATGGAAGAGACTTCATATTCTTGCCTGCATATTTGCCATTTAGTTGTTTACTGTGTTCTTAGGGCTGTGAGAGTTTAATTTTGGTGTGACTAAATCAGTAAAGTATCTACCACTTCCATTTGTAGATTCACAGCATAATCGACCTTGTTGTTAAGAACATCTGGTGTTAGCCATCCTTTTCCTCTCCTTGTTTTATCCTGTTATATTCTGTGGAAAAAATACTCACATAGGGAAGTGTCAGGCATTCAAGAGTATGCTTTTTCTTTTCATCCTCTGCTGCTGCTTTCTTCTATGATTTCTGGACACAGCAGTTCGCTTCTTGGTTCCCTTAGTTTCCTTGTATGCAATGGATGGTGAAAAATAAATGAAGGACAGGATTATACCTGCATCCTTGTAACTGAACTGTTGGAATGAAGTCACTAGTGCAATCACTAGTTGGAGTCAGGGTCTGTCTTTGCCTGTTTTCCTTCTGGCCTCCTTTCTGTTGCATTCTGGACCAAATTCAGTGGAGAGGTTGGAGTGCACCTATCCCACAGAGACAAGAACACCCATAGCCATGTAGCTGAGCTGTACTTCTGAGCATTCACATGCATGCATCTCAGCCATTCATGCTAGAGAAGATCAGAAAATCCAGGCTTCCCATTTTCTACCAGGAAAATGCTTGAACTAGTGGGCTGCTCTGCAAAAGGTGGCAACTCCATTAACTTTGAGAGGGATACAGTCTTCCACTGCTGGACAAAAATTGTACCAGTGTATCTGTGGGAAGGACTTCTCTGTCCTCTGAACTTCAGCAGAGACTACTTCTGAGGTTACTTCCAAGAATCCTCTGAAACTACTGGAGAATTTTGTCTTCCAGATGGAAAACCCTACTGACTTCTGTCAGATTTGGTCACCATTTGCAGTTGGCCGATTTAACGATTGGCACTTTGAGACTGAGTTTTGCCAAGTTTCTGCCCCAAGTCCTAACTTCCAATGTGTTTTATGTGACTTCAAGGCCTACTTCACTTTTAAATCCCTTTTAAATGCTATTATTTTTGTCCTCAGCAAGGAGTTAATAAAAAAACCTACATGGCTATGATGGAGATCATTTAAAATGAGAAGCCTGTAACAATTGTACTCTGCTTAAAAACATTGCATGTATAAGCCAACTAAGGTTGTGGTCCCCCTGGTCCTGCAAAGAGTTCTCTGTTGGTTGAGGAATGTGCCCAAGAGCATCTTATTGCAGGGCTAAAGGGTGCTGCTTAAGAAAACTGGTTTGTCCCAACAGTTGTATCAAAGGCATTTTCATTCCTCTTAACACTACATCAACTCTGCTACAGGTATTATGGTAGGCAAATTTATGTGAGTTATCATGGTAGTATTGTAAGCATCAGGAATATTATGTGCAATTGGATATCTTCTATAGATAACACAATATTTTGTTCACAATTATTTAAGCTGTTCATTAATAATTTAGTGAATAAAGACATACAGATCAAGGGAAAGTATTTTATCAGACTGTTTGCTATCACTGGAAGGAAAACATCCAAGCTTTGGCACACAGTCCTTCTTCACGATTTCTTTCAAAAGCCCTTCTCTCACAAAGATGAAGATGGATGACTGAATTTATTAAAATTACTTATTCAGCTAATTTCAGTGGATATGTTTTTTTTTTTTAAGGGATGCCCTGAGGCTGCCCTTAAGAAAAGACTCACTGTTTGTACAGACAGCCTGCACATGCAGATGCCAGAGGCGCTACATGCCTGTACATCCTTGCTGGCTCAGTACTCTGACAGCATTTAAAAAGCAGGTCACCCGAAAAACAGTGGGGTGCATGGTGGTGGAGAAATGAGGGAGTGTACTGTACTCAGTCATGCTGGGATGAGTCTCTAAACAAAAAGCCAACATGTTTGTTATAAATGCCCATGCACCTACTTAGTGCAGATGTCTCTCCAAGATTACACAGTGGTCCCACCGATAAAAGTTCTTTTTTACTATCTTCTCTGTGCTGTCTACAGCTGTTTACAGTTGAACTCTGTAAAAAATAAACCAGGTGTAGTCGGTGCACAGATGTAAGTTTGACTAGAGTAAATGGCCAACCACAAAAAAAAAACAACCTACTTCAAAAAGATTTGTTTTATACCACTCATTTCTTGAAATACTGTTTTCACTGCCTCTTTTCAGTGCCTCTTCCTGTCCTTTTTTAAATTAATTCATTCAAATGTAACTGAAACAAATGAAAAATAACTCTCATGCTATTTTTTATTCTTTTAAAAAAACCTGCAAGAAATATTGGGTCAACAGATGAAATTCACTTACATAGTCAAACTGCTGGCATCTTCTTCTGCATTCCCAGAATAGCAACCAAGTGGAGACACAGAGAGGAAGTGCATGACCCCTGCTTTGTGCTCTGTTAAAAGAATAGAAGGGGGAAAAGTAGTCTAATCACAAGTATGACAACAAAAATTTTGATTTAATAATCTGTATGACATATTTTTCAGATAATTTCTGTCCAGCCTAGTATGTATTCCTAGCCTCCTTCTTCCTTCAAAATCAGGTTACTATTGCTTCTTTGAGCTCAGAGTTGGAGGGAAAAAAAAAAAAAAATCAGTAAAACAAAAAACCACCACACAACAAGTGGCATAAACTTTAAGCACGTTGTAATGAAACAAGCAATAACCCAGGAAAATATTAATAAAAATAAAGAGCATGCTCCTCAGTTATCTAAACTGTTTAAACATGAAAAAGTTATCTAAATAATAGATTTAGATATCTAAATCTCATAAATAATATCAGTTATCTAAACTGTTTAAACATGAAAAAGTTTTTTTTCTTCACTGTATCTGCTTCAAATTGTGAGTGCTACTTGCGAAAGCTAACCATTTTCAGTATTTGGTCCTAATATGCTGAGGTGGTGAAGTAGGAGAAGGTTTCCCTGAGTTTAGAAGAAGTATGCCACTGCCAAGCTTCCCGGGAATTAAGGGCAGGCAGCACTTCCACCTTCTACTCTTCCAATCCATTTGAAAATACATCCAGAAAATCCACAGTGCTTGTCGCAGACATGTCCAAACGAGGCGTTTCAACATTCCTAAAAATCATTCATTTTTTGTTTGGCTAGCACTTGGTTTTGGTTTTGCTGAATGAACCATCTGCCAAATGGGGTGTGTGTGGGATGTGTGTGTGGATATGTCTGTACATACATATCTGTATACATTAGACTCCACCTTCTTTATATGCTGTTTTCTAGATTACTGGGAACAAAATGACATCACTTAACTTGGCTACCATCTTTGGCCCTAACTTGTTGCACAAGCAGAAATCTACAGACAAAGAATTCTCAGTTCAGAGCTCAGCTCGAGCTGAAGAGAGTACTGCTATCATTGCTGTTGTACAAAAGATGATTGAAAACTATGAAGCCCTTTTCATGGTAGGTGGATGTTTCTTCACGTTACTCCTGTGCATTTCTGAGGTAAATGAGGAAATACCCAGGTGGTGTTAAAGTAGACTAGGATGAAATAAACTGTGGAAACTGCATTAAATTAGAGTCAGTTATTGTTCATAGAAAAAGTAGTCTTCTGTGAAGGAGAATGCTTTGCAGTAAAAATGTATACTTGTATCTTGCTGGAATGGTTTCTGTGTAGATAAGAATATCTTCCTTAGAAGATTTCTGTCTGTGGAAATGATGGAGTTTGCTATTCTGTTGTATACTCAACAACACACTAGCACTGGTCATTAGTTTTGAAGACAAGACTGAAAATGACCTTTCACCTCTCAGTTTTGGAAATCAGGGAGCCAGTTCTTCTGCAGGGAGTAAGAGATCCTTGGCTAATTTAAGGAACAACCTCCCCTACCAAAGACTTTCTTACTGGTTGGATGAGGAAGAAGAATAAAGCCTTCTCATTTGTCAGTTGGATAAGAGGGATAGTTCCTGAATTCCTTTCTGTTCTCTTGCTGAAGTGAAGTTCTTCATATAGGATTGTGACTTTGGACTTGGACATGTTGTTTACTTAAGATGCGGCTTAGTTAAATCACATTCCTCGTACCTAGCAGTTACCTGGACAGTTTATTCTGTGCCTTTATCTTTTCTTCTTTTTGTCTACAAAATTATTAGTCAGTTCATTTTGACTTGTGCCTGAGGGAGCCCTGCTCTGGGGTAGCAGAGGCCAGTCAGACATAGTGGGAGGCACTATACTGTCTTCATTTTAGTAGACATACATGTCTTAAGAATACAAGTAGTCTAGAAAAGGTGAAAATAGCTTTGGTTGTTGCATCTTGAAACTAAGCAACACCGTATGTTGTACTGAGGAGATCAGTTCCCAAAACAAGAGGAAGGATGCTCTGGAAACCTCCTTTGGTAATGAAGCAAAGCTGGGTGCTGGATGCCTTGATGGAAGAAGATGGACAAGCCTGGGCTGTGGGCACGTGAGACTGATGGCCACATAGTACTGTAAGGGGAAGGTGTCTACCAGATTTTAACAGGGAGCCCTGCCTTTCAGTCTTAGCCTCAGATGAACTTCTTTGTGGTTTTCTCGTCTTTTCCTTCACACTGTATTGCCTTTCATTACATCCTTTGCTTTATTTTTGCTCTTGTTCCAGTGAGACACTCAGCAATCTTTTTTTGGTTTTGTTTGTTTGTTTGTTTTATACTTTTTACAGTTTGGCAAAACTTCAGGTGCTATTTTTCCTTCCACAGCAGGAAAAGAAAGTGACAGAACTGCACTCTTGGGCGAAGGTCTGCTGGCCCAGAATGTGAATGGCACTAACAAGTTTAAAATAATACTTGAATAAGAATACTTGCAATACTTCTCAAGTTTTTGTATTGTTGTTTCTCTTTAAGAACATTTTACAGTACAGCCACACCTCAGCACATAATACTTCAGGCACACATTCAGACTTTGAATGTGGAAAGGGTGGGGCTTAGTGTTAGACTAACCTACATAAGGTCTCTCTTAATTGTGGTGGATTTATTCCTGTATCTCTTCAATGCTTGTATTTTCAGCTGAAGATTAAATACAGTACGGAAAAAAAAAGGAGTTTTCTTTTGTTTTTCAAAGTAGCTTTTCAGATTGCAGAGAGAGATTAGAATAAAATTTCAAAATTAGAGGCTAGCTGCATGTGAGTGAAAGACAAACCTATCTCAGATGCTCTCCTGAAAACTGAAATACATTGATGTGAAATTTATAGAAATGTCTAACAGATGAGCATCTCTGGGTGCTTTCTCTCTTCCCACTGCTATTGTTCAACAAACAATGTGGCAAGTTCTGCTTGTTTTCTGAAGTAATCTTTAAACTAACACAGCACTCGATCTGCAGGATTGTGTCAAATTGCACATAGTTAGTGTTTCATAAAGCTTCTACCAGGGTTTATTTTCAGTGTTTTTCATCAGCAGCACAGAGAGACTCTTTGTCTTCTGAAGATAATTAGCCCAGTGCATCATTTGGTAATAGGTGCATTGAAAGGAAAAGACTTGTACATGTAACTGTAATAGAACTCTAATTATTTGAAATCAAGCAGCGGCAATTTGTTTTCCAAACCCATAGGAGCGGGGCCAAACCAGAACTGCTGTTCATACTTGACATTTATGCTGCTTACAAAAATAAAGCCATCTGGACTCGAGCATTCACCTACCGCTATAAGATACAGTGTATTGCTGCCAAAGGAGACACCTCAAGGGTCCCTTCAGCCTTCTGTGTCTCAATAACTGTGATTCTTGTGGAGCAACCAGCCCCAAAATCTCAGAATATCTCTTACTCTACTGGAGTCCTGACAACCCCAGAGCCCTCTGATCCATCCCAGTATGTGCTCAGCAGTGCAACAGCTGTTACTTCAGCAGTGCTGTGGCATTGCTGAAAATAAGAGTTTACCATCTTTGGAAGGAGGGGAAGAGTACAAGGATGTTACTAGGATATACAGAGAGAAAATTAGAAAGGCAAAAGCACAGCTAGAACTTAATCTGGCCACCACTGTAACAGATAACAAAAAGTGTTTTTACAAATACATTAACAGCAAAAGGAGGGCCGAGGAGAATCTCCATCCTTTATTGGATGCAGCTGGGAACGTCACCACCAAGGATGAGGAAAAGGCTGAGGTACTCAATGCCTTCTTTGCTTTTGTCTTTAATAGTCAGAAAAGTCATCCTCAGGACACTCATCTCCCTGAGCTGGAAGACAGGGATGGGGAGGAGAATAAACCCCCCATAATTCAGGAAGAAGCAGTTAGCGACCTGCTACTCCACCTAGACTATTGCAAGTCTATGGGGC
Source organism: Antrostomus carolinensis (assembly GCF_000700745.2). NCBI lineage: Eukaryota > Metazoa > Chordata > Aves > Caprimulgiformes > Caprimulgidae > Antrostomus > Antrostomus carolinensis. The sequence goes on from NW_010329536.1 coordinate 45,999, forward strand.
TGGATGAGATCCACCTGAGGGAGCTGGCTGAAGTGCTCACCAAGCTGCTCTCCATCATTTAGCAGCAGTCCTAATCAACCGGTGAGATTCCGGATGACTGGAGACTTCCCAGTGTGACACCCATCTACAAGAAGGGTTAGAAGGAGGATGTGGGGAACTACAGGCCTGTCAGCCTGACCTCAGTACTAGGAAAGGTTATGGAGCAGATCATCTTGAGCGCGATCACAAGGCAAGTGCAGGACAACTGGAGGATCAGGCCTAGCCAGCATGGGTTCATGAAAGGCAGGTCCTGCTTGACCAACCTGATCTCCTTCTATGATGGGGTGATGTGCCTAGTGGGTGATGGAAAGGCTGTGGATGTTGTCTACCTAGACTTTTTGATGTGGTCTCCCACAGCATTCTCCTGGAGAAGCTGGCAGCTTACGGCTTGGACTAGTGAACTCTTCACTGGGTTAAAAACTGGCTCGATGGCCAAGCCAAAAGGACGGTGGTAAATGGAGTTAAATCCAGCTGGCAAGTGGTCACGAGTGATGTTCCTCAGGGGTCAGTATTGGAACCAGCTCTGTTTAATATCTTTATCAGTGATCTGAGTAGGGGGATTGAGTGCACCCTCAGTCAGTTTGCAGATGACACAAAACTAGGAGGAAGCGTTGATCTGCCTGAGGGTAAGAAGACTCTACAGAGGGATCGGGACAGGCTGGATTGATGGGCTGAGGCCAATTGTATGAGGTTTAACAAGACCCATTGCCGGGTCCTGCGCTTGGCTCACAACAACCCCATGCAATGCTACAGGCTTGGGACAGAGTGGCTGCAAAGCTGCCCATCGGAAAAGAACTAGCCCGCAGTGTGCCCAGGTGGCCAAGAAGGCCAATAGT
>NW_010329536.1:46918-48801 GCF_000700745.2 Antrostomus carolinensis
GAGTCAGCAGTGTGCCCAGGTGGTCAAGGCGGCCAACAGCATCCTGGCTTGTATAAGAAATAGTGTGGCCAGCAGGACTAAGGAAATGATCATCCCCCTGTACTTGGCACTGGTGAGACCACACCTTGAGTACTGTGTTCAGTTTTGGGCCCCTCACCACAAGACATCGAGACCCTAGAGCATGTCCGAAGAAGGGCAACAAAGCTGGAGAAGGGTCTGGAGCACAAGTCTTATGAGGAGTGGCTGAAGGAACTGGGATTGTTTAGTCTGAAGAAGAGGAGGCTGAGGCGAGGCCTTATTGCTCTCTATAACTACCTGAAAGGAGGGTGTAGAGAGGTGGGTGTTGGTCTCTTCTCCCCGGTAACCAGCAACAGGAAGAGAGGTAGAGGCCTCAAGTTGCACCAGGGGAGGTTCAGGTTGGGTATTAGGAAAAAAATTCTTCTACAGAAGAGTGGTCAGACATTGGAACAGGCTGCCGAGGGAAATGGTGGAGTTACCATTCCTGGAAGTGTTCAAGAAACGTGTAGATGTAGCACTCAGGGTTATGGTTTCGTGGGCATGGTGATGATGAGTTGATGGTTGGACTGGATGATCTTAGAGGTCTTTTCCAACCTTAATGATTCTGTGATTCCCTTCTGTACCTGCATTTCAATTTCTCATCCATCTACTCAGCCACAACTGCCAGTTAAACAATTCAGTAATAGTCATTGGATCTCTGTAGCATCTTCCTGAGATACTAATATAATTGTTCTCTGTAAGTGTCAGTTTATAATTATATGCATATCATTTCTACACTAGCAAGTTAGTTGACTAAACTGAAGTAAATTGCTGCACAGGAGGAAACCCAAAACCCATCAGATAACTAGCAAGGAGACCATCAGTACAAATCCAGTTTGAAGGACCATAGATTAATATACCCTCATTCGTTCAGATAAAATTCCTATAACATGGTAGAACTGTTAAGTTTGGGTTTTGCAGATGCTTTCAGTTGGAACTGAACTTCCTAATTGGAACTTTTTCGGAGTAATTTTCATGGAATTAAATACTGTTTAGAATTTTTTAGTTTTTTTAATAATGGAAAAAATATTTTTATTTTTGTGACAAAGTCCTCTCAGTAGATTCTTACAAGTTTATCAACTTGATAAAAAGTTGAAGAGTAAATTGCATACAGAAAGATATTAATTCTGCTTTACCCTCAAACTTTATCTGGAGTTAATTCTATTATATAGAAAGACTATCTAAATGGAGAAGATACAGCACACAAGGCTTCCAAAAATGTATTTCTATAAAGAGAAGATATTTAAAGACTGGTGTAACAGTGCCTATCAGTAAGGTATTTTCTAGCTTAGAGGCTAAATACAATTTTAAAAGGAATATGTGGTCACACAAGTTTTTCATAGAGATTTCGGATCAGTTTGAATTAAATGATGCGTATCTTCATTTATTCTCAAATTATTTCCTTTTTTAAAGAAATGTACTTTTTCTGTAACTTGACTCCCTAAATACCTCCCAAACTGATGTATTCCCCTGAGGAATCTATTAGTAATTCTATTCCTATTACCCAGGAAATGTCAGGGAGAACAAATAGCTCATGCAGTGTGACCTGAAGGTCAAGAGATTCAGGCTCTGACAAATTGCATCCAGAAGCATAATGCACAGTTGGTGACCCCTTGCTGAGATTGTCTTGCCTCCAACTCTGTCGCTCATGGGTGAACCTGGGCTGTTAGTTCAAGTTTCTCAGATAGTTTCATCTGTTTCAGTGCTGTGAAGACCGAGTTGAATGTTCCAGTGTGACGTGGACAAACCCACTTAAAGATTGATAAGACTCATGTAAAATGCAGCTGGAAACACAAAGTTTACTTGGGCAGATTTTGGAGTGTCAT
>NW_010329536.1:48836-62488 GCF_000700745.2 Antrostomus carolinensis
CTGTAGCAGCTGAAGCTATCAAGTGTTTTGAAGGTTCATCTCCATGTAAAGCGTACTAGAGAGAGCTAGCATAGTACCAAAATCAATGTATGTGAAAGGATGTTCATCCAACTACATATTTTTATTGTCTTCATAGGTTTCCCCTGACCTACAGAATGAAGTGCTTATCAGCCTATTAGAGACTGACCCAGATGTTGTGGACTATTTGTTGAGGAGGAAGGCTTCCCAGTCATCGTGAGTAATCTGTTTTTTCATCATCTGTGTTCCTGATGGGAATTTCTATCTCCCACTGGAAGTGTTCAAAAGATTCTAGTTTTCCACAGCTCTTCTGCACTGTCTACAGTGGAGTAGAAATGTCCTCCCCATTACACAGACTCTGCCAAAGAAATCATGACTCTTGTACAGTGTTTTCTAAAGACAAGTCTTGTTTCCCGATTCAGAGGAAAGATTACGTTCTGCTGCAGAAAAAAAAAAATGACATGTCCATAAAAATATTCAGTGCACTATTATCTAACAGGATAAATTCTAGTGATCTGCTGGTTCATGTCTTGGGTTTGTTGTAGTCTTTAGTAAGAGGAGGCGTGTATTACACTACCCTTGAAACACACCCTCGAGTGCCTTAACTCAGCCTTGGCTAGTAATTTGACTCGTTTGTTGTTCTTTTCCTATTCTATACACATAGGACATTGTAAACTAACTAACTGCCACAACAGCAGGTTTATGAATACTCTTTGGATACTATTTAATCATATGCTTTGTGAAAGATCTGAAGAGAAAAAAAATCACACCAGTCACTACTGCAGTTACGATACATAACATATTCCAGCTTTGTGTATGGTGTATATATGCCTACACCCGTGTGCCTTAATGCTGTGAGTTTGTACATTGGGATTAACGGGATTCCTGGCTTTCTCATGGGACACACAGTCCTTGCCTTTGTTCTAGTGAATCCCAAAAAATCACAAAATTTGACAGGCTTGCTTTAAGTAATTTTTAAGGGGTTTCCTAGACTAAACTCTCTGGGACACATTGGACTTGGTCTTCCTGTGTGTGTGGAAAGTCCCTAGTGCATTCAGAATATAATTAAAATTGAATTTGTACAGTCAGTTAGCTATGATTTTTTTTCTCTCCCTCTGAACATTGTGTAGTTGAAGGTAATGTAATAGTGTGCCTGGCTTTAAAGGAAGAGCTATAAACGAAATAGTATAATTAACACATGGAGGAAAAAGCTTTCTTTAATTCTAAAAATTAAAACCAAAAATACGTGCAGAATATATTGTGTGTTGTAAAGGAATTTATTAGTTTGTTGACTTAACCACATGAACACATAACATGCAGTAGCAAACTATCACAGATCATCTGATTTGTGGTAATTGTCTCTGTGTGTTTTCTTAGTGTACCACAGACATGAAATAATTTCAGTTAGTTTATGCCTGACTGACAACCATGTGTATATTTAGATCACAATAAATGCAGGATAATTAGAGGTACGTTAGCTGTCTTTTACACTTGTTTCATGAGCCAAGACCACAATTAGGAGAGAGACTGCAAATCACATGACATAAGGTAAAGTCTGTAGAGACTTCCTTCTTTAAGCCCTCAGTTTGGAGTGATCATATTATCTCTAACTCAAGCTAATAAAAACCTTCATGCTGGATTTCACCATCTGTATAATACAAAGACATAAAATTGTATCTCACATGTGGCTACACATATCAATTGAGCATAAATTTGTCACAAATCATTGTGGATGTAGCAGATTATTGATAGATCCTGTTTCCTTTCAGTTAATTGACCTTTCCTTGAGCTCCCTTATTTTTCAGCCAGCATGCACACCTACAGGAGAAAATGGATCTTTTGTGCAAAGGTGGTCACATCTGATAAAAAGGGGTTTTATAAGAAAAGGTTATGAAGCCAAATAGGGACATATAGCTATACTAGTACCAATTTGCTGTATTTTCAGTAATGGAAAGATGAAGTATCACTGAGATAGGAAAAACTTACTATCTGTCATTTTTCTTCTACTCTGCTGTCATGTAAGTGATTTATTCTTAAAGTTAATGAGCTATATTTTCACTGTGATTGCAACTTCTTGGTTAAGATATTCCAGGTAAATAGAAGGAATGTCGCTTAGTGTTATTGCTAGGAGTGTGATGCTCATAAGATATTAATCTATTTCAGAATATAATCTCAATTTTGAGGCTTTGTATTTGTTGGTTATTTCTCCTGTAAGAAATGTGAGGCAGAAGACAACAAGATGTTTATCTTGATTTGATAAAAATGAGCCTCCAAAATACGTACTTACTGCTCTCGGAAATTTTATAGTCATGTACTCAAGATCCAAATTGGGATCTGTGGAACAGAAAACTTCACATGTTCTTGAATCAATCTTAATCAGAAAAGCTAGTTGGCTGCATAGTGTAGAGTATGGAATCAACTTTGAGATCTTAATGTCATACTAATTGCTCTGAAGGTCCTGCTTCTGCAGTTGTGCTCACATCTCTGCTTTGATGTCATTACAAATGCTTTCTTGGCTCCAATCTAACAGACAAAACACAATCTCTTTTCCTTCCCGGAGGAGGACAAATCAGATGTTTCTCATCTTTCAGTTCTCTTCAGAGCTGAGCATCATGAATGGTATGTCAGGGAGTTTATGGAAGTCATTCATGGTAAAGCACTAATTACCATTGGCAGGAATTACGAAGTGTGCTTTGTGGATGACTTCCCCAACTTTTTTGTATGTTGGTTTGATGACAATGGATTTTGGGGTTTCCAGCTGTAAGATGAAGCATCTTTAAACTAAAACAAAAATAAAATGTTTCTTATGATTATTTATTGCTTATCATGGTTAGTAGTCCTTTTAGAGTAAGTGAGTTTCAAAGTTACAGAATTTTTGAATGTTTTTGGATGGTGATGATGGGTTTTAATCCATCCTAACCTGTGGCACAAAGATGAAGCCATACAATAGGCCATATATATATAAATGCAGTTTTCCAAGCTGCAGAAGCTCCCTAAATCATTGAGTCCTCTACCTTGTTACAGTAGCAACCACATCATAATCCCATAATAATCTGTTTTGTTGGTGGCACCTGTGTTACTCAAATAAGGATGGAAATTGCTACTGCATCCTGCCACACACTCTGTATGATTTGCCTCTTGTAAGACATAATTGTTTTCTCACGTAGAAGCTTTAAGGTGTAACAGAAAAGGATTTCTGCCAAAACCAGAAAGGGTTTTCCTGTTTTTGACCTTGGTGCCAGTAGAAAAGTAGGAATATCCCCAATAGAAGTAATTATTATTATTATTATTAATGTTTTTCCAGTTCACCCATGCAAATAAACTGTGGTGGATGACATCAATTCAGAAGGATGCCAGTTAAAAAGGAAAGCCCAAGACTCCTTCATAGCATGGTTGATTTTTGTTCTGGAATCTGAAATAGTATTTTTGAACATATGTGGCAGCATAGGTTCCTTTGGCAGCTTTCAAATCTTTCAGTTTGTATGTAACCACTTTTAAAATATTTTCTTTAACGTAGTTCATAACCACTAGAAAATACTTTACTTGCTTTCCCATTTCTCACCTTTTATAGTTGTAGTTCATAACCACTAGAAAATACTTGCTTTCCCATTTCTCACCTTTTATAGTACATAATATTCTATTAATCTTTGTGGGGACCATAATCTGCCCTCATTCATAGACTGCACGTAGGCGAGTGGGTGTCTTGCATGGTATTTACATTTGCCTCCCAATTCAGTTTTTGCGTAGTGTGTGGGTAGAGAATTTCACAGCTATCCAGGGGAAGATGAATTTTGAATTTTTGTAAACATCCATTTCCTACTGAAAGCAAACAGATGCAAAAGTTTTGTTTTAAGGAATAGGTGAGAATTCATTCTTTACTTGGAAAGAGGCAAGGCAAAGTCTTTTGCAATTTTTATTTATTTTATTTGTGAAGAGCATTCTAAAGCTGCAAATGTATGAGATCCATTTCCAACTTTAAAGTATTTAATCCATTTTGGTGGTTTCTTGTAGTAAGACTGGCGGAGTCCACAGGCATTTTATTTGATTTTTAAAAATATTTTTTCTAAACAAATATGAAAGAGATATCATATATATATATATATAGTCGCATGGGCTTACTAGCAGAAACTGTAAATGAGTTTAGAAACTTGAACATTTGGATCTTTCCAAAGACTTGACAGTTTCCATTTAAGTAAATTTTATCAGGAGCTCTGTCTTGAGAAGAGATAGACTGTAACAGATCGTTCAAGGTAAGACATGAAATCAGTGTTTCACAAAGCTCAAGTTTATGTTCCCACATTCTTTCATTTCCATTTCCTTTTCCCCTGTTCCTTGTGTTACCTTGCCATGGCTAAATGGTGGTGTACTTCTTTCTTTGCCCTGTGCAACATAGTTAGGTTTTGATCCTGCAAAGATTTACATGTGATAAGCATTATTGGTCACTGTTAGTGCGAAGTATGTCTGTATGCTAGCAAGGTGAGGTTTAGATGATGTTCAATCTAGAAAGCTGGAGAGAAAGACATTTGGTTGTAGCAAACCTACAGGTACCAATATTTCTCCCCTTTTCTCTCAGGTCTTCCTGTTTCTTCTAAATTCCCAAGACATTGCTTAAATCTTGTCTTAACTCACACTCACTGCAGAAGTTTTTTTTAGAGCTTAAGAGGGCAGAAAGAAAGGAGTAAGGGACAAAAAAAGAGATAAAAGATTTGTGATAGAATTGTACATACTCAAAAGACAGTAATTCAGTGTGTGGCTGTTTATAGATTAATTTATTTTGGACTCATCTTCAGATGAGAAGCTGAGATGGGAAGTTAAATAATTGAAGCATGATTTTTTTTTTTCTTTTTAAATGACTCCACAGTATTACCAAAGCAACCAGACTGGGAAGCACAGGACAGCACTACTTGGCTAAAAGGCAGCTCTGGTTTTTTAAGTTGGCCCCGGTTAAGGTTCAGGATCAGTTCAGTGATGGATTTCCTGCTGGAAGTTACTGAGCAGTAAACTTAGTTAATTCATTCCCAACACTTTATGGTTGCTCTTATACTAGAAAAAAAATGGAATACCGAATAACATAATAATCGTGGTGTTGAGTGTATATATTTTATGTTTTGGGACATGCAATGTGTAAATTGGCCAGGAAAAAGAAAAAGAAACAGCAGCTTGAAAGTGGTGTAAATTTTTGTCATTATTTCTGTATTAATATTTAGTGTGCTGTGACTAGCCTGTCTTATCACTGTATGTTTTGCTTATTTTCTTTCTTCAGTTTTATTTCGTTTGTCTGGAGAGAGGTTTTTATTGTTCCATAACAAGTAATGTGCTTTGGCTGTTCACTCAGTTCAAGCTCTCTTTGAACTTGACTCTGAGAAGGGCTGACCTTTCTCAGTACACATTTACAAGAATGTGCCTTTGTCATATTGCATGCAATTAGAGCAGATATTAATGTGAGGTCACTGAGAAAAGTGTTTGTTTCTTAGATGCATATCTTTTGCTTCTCTTGAATCAAAGATCAAGGTGCAGAGAAATTAAAAATGAGTAACAGAAATAAAAATTAGGGAGGACCAATAGGAAAAAAGTTATGTTTGTTTAGAGTATTTCTACATATTCTTTGGGAGGTTCAGTGACTCACAGACGACCTCGTCTCTGCGTAGTAAACTGTAAGAGTTAAAGAAATCTCCCACAATGTTCCCAACACACTTCAGAAAATGAGAGTTGTCCCTCTGAGCCTTGGCTGGACTTTGGTGGGTGTTTTGTTTGCCTTTTTTTTTTTTTTTTTTTTTTTTTTTGTCAAAATTAAATGCAGGCCATGGTGTTGGTGATGTAAAGGTGAAAGGGTAAAAGAAGTTGTAGAAGTTAACAGCAGAAATGATTGCTTTCTGCCCCCATCAAAAGTATGGTAGATACCTCTGCTTGTCCCCCGTGGAATATTTACCTTCTGGTATCTGTAGGAGAGGATCCTTCTCATAGCATATGAGGCAAGATAAGGTTTTGATTTTTCTGACTGCGTAGTACTTCAGAATGGAAGAACTGATTTTAGCATACTGCTTAGCATCAAACTAAACTTCCCTATCATGCCCTCAGATTGACTGTTGCAACAGCCTAAATTGTCAAGGTAACATAAGGAACTGATTCACTATTTAATTTCCTGTGGTGAACTGTACAGTTACATGTTTTTTGTTGTTTTTTTTCTTGACAACAACATCTTTTGATTTTTAGTGGCCTCTGCTGGCCACTTCATGACAAAAGTTTTTACCCATGGAAAATTCACCTCTGTACTGCTTCTCAAGTGTTTTAATTTCAGCAGCTGTGGTCATGCTCCTGTATTTGATTTTATTTGTATGATGTCAAACTACACCTGCAGCTGTGAACATAAAGCATTTTTCATTAACAGTAGTTTGTTTATCCAAATTTCTCAGGAGCCCCGAGATGCTGCGGTCAGAAGGTTCCTACTCCACAGGAGGAAGACATTCTTCCACAGACTCCAACAAAGCTTCGAGTGGAGATGTCTCCCCTTATGACAACAACTCCCCGGTACTGTCTGAGCGCTCGCTGATGGCAATGCAAGAAGAAGTTGCCCGCAGCCCAGATAAGCTGTACAAGGTACCTGAACAGTACACACTGGTTGGACATTTGCAGCCTAAGACAAAGGAGAATTCTTCTGCATCACAGGCTGGAAAAGGTAGAGTACATCCTGCTCACGTTCCTCCTTCTCAGCAACTGGTGCGAGTTTTGGAAATAATTGAAAAGTGTTTGCTCTGTTTCATCATCTACCAGGACTTGAGGAGGAGTAGTGTAAATAACCTTACAAGAAATGACTGACCAATATCCTTTTTTTTTGCATTAAGCCTGACAGGTCTGTGCTTAGTTCTTGTTAGCTCAGCCAGCTGTCAGGGATGCTCTTGATATGGCATTTCTCAAAACCTGGAACTATTATTTAGGAAAATAGAACTAGGTATGTCCTACTTTTCAGCCTGTCTGTGACAGCATGGCAAAGACTGATTACTAGTCCTGTTCTGTAGGACTATAATATCTGCAAGGTTATGGCCTGGACTTTGGAAAAATCAGAGACTTTTAAGATGTCAAACTACAAATTTTCTCCAGTTGAAAAGAATGACCTCAACACCCTCTCACTGGAGAACAGCTGTGCTGCACGGCGTTACATCTGCTGCCATTTACACACCTAGCAATACTAGTGCAGGGATCCATAATTTCCATTAGCTATCTAGGAAGTGCACACCTGAATGATTTCTTCTGTAAAGAGCTGCAATTTAAACTGATAGGTCACCAGCACTTCAAGATGCTTTTCATTTAATTTTTTTTTTAATTTGCATTAATGAAATGCATATTTAGCAAGCCAAACTTCAAGGGCTTCCAGTGCTTAGGGATGCAGATAACTCTTTGGTAGTATTTTAAAAACCATTTCATTTCAGAGATACTGGTTAGACACTTAATTCCCTTTGGAATTATGGGATTTAGACTACTGTCTCAATTATATGCTTTGTAAATGCCAATGGGCATTTATCTTCTGCAATCGGCATCTGAATGTTTGAATAGGTTTCAAAATTTGGTCAGATTTCTAGTAAGTTATGAACAGGAAATTACATGAAGTTTTATCACGTTAACTATCTTTTGGACTTTAATATGCTTCACAATAGTGGACCATGACGAATTGGGAAGTACCTTTACTGCCAGATAGAATTGGAAAAGGCATGAGACAGTTATAATCCAACACAATGCCCAATGTTCACCTTTCATTAAATCTCTATTCTGTGACAGCACTTCTGTGCAAGACCCAAGCAATGCTGCAGGTTGATAGAGCATGCTTTACAGTGACCCCTGGGGCTGGGGCTGCCTGAGGGAGCATTTCCATTCTTTCCTTAAAAAGCACATGAACTACCTTCTGTTGAGTAAATCCTTCTGTTCTTGTGCAAATTCTCCAACTGACTTCAGTAAGGCAGAGAACTTCAGGGAAATTCCACCCTTTCAGCAAACTCAGTCATCCTGCCCATACAGACCTTACTGAATCCATTACAGGATCTAAGCCTGAAACAGCAAGTAGCTGTGAACAAATACATTTGAGATGTTTGTGTTAGGTGCACAGTCAGTCAGATACTAGTATGTGTTAACACCTCTGATACCTTAGGTAAGGTTTAACCATTCCATTTGTATGTTTTGAAATAATGGCCTTAAGGGGAACGATGAATTATCTTCTTCCTGCTTTTATTACTGTAGATGTTTCCGAAGATCATTTTGATATCTGGGGCACCTGGCATTCAACACTGAAAAGTGGCTGCAAAGATCCAGCAATGACAGGTCAGTTATTTCTCAAGTTCTAAGCCCAAATCTAGCAAAGATGCAAATAATTTTTTGGCTTTGAGAAATCACAGTGAAACCAGTACACGAATTCACATTGTCCAGAGTTGGACTTTTAAAAGGTGACTGTTCAGTCAAATGCAGAGAAGTGCAGTGGTTATACAAATGTGACGACATTTCAAACTGTCACAAGATAATTTAAGAAGTTGTTTTAAAATTACTTAAAAAAATAGTTTTATGATCGTCTAAAAGTCACTGGCAAATGGATGGCTGGTATGGTTTTGAGAGTGGCTGCCTCAGTGGCAGAAGCGCAGGCTGTGAGGTTGGTGGCCTTGGCCCTGGCCGATGTGGTCCCTGCAAGTCCCTGACCCATCCTGCCTTTGTTTTTCTCCCATCTGCACCCAACTCACAGAGGAACTATGAGACTAAAACACACACCCTGCTTTGCAAGCGTTGGAAAGATGTTAAGTGCTGCAAAGCTTTATGTCAGAGCAAAGCATTGGAGTCACTGGGTAATATGTTAGACATGGTTCAGACTGACACAGGGCTGCTGCTCTGTGTCCCCAGGTTCAGCTGGTTGTGAGACTGACAGACGTTCAGTCCCATAGCCTGGTGATAAAAGCCCCCACGTAAATGCCACGTAAATGATTACACAGACTGATGTTGTCTTTCTGACTCTGGTCTCCAGGTTCTTACAGGAACATTTACGAAAGCAGCTTGCCAAGACCCGGACAGTACTCTCTTTCCCAGGGGAACCTGGCCATGTATTCTCCTCAGTGGCAGGGCAGCTCCTCCGAATTGGACACCAGCAGACAGGTCATGCGGCGGAGCCAGACGACCGCTGCCATTCCTGAGCGTCAGCTCCATCCCACAGTGTCTCGGGTGTGCAGTAACCCACAAATTGAAGTCGGCGGTAGGAGTTCAGACCTGTCACACTCAAAGTCAGAGCGGCACTTGACTTTAAGCGGTGTGAAGGACCTCAGGGAGCATGACTCGAACGTAGGTTGTTCACAAAGCACAGCCAAGCCCTCCTACAGAAAAGAGAGGCCACCACCCCCTTACCCAGGCCCAGCAAAAACAAGCTCTGCGTTGTCACAGCAATCGAGTGTTTCTTCAACGTTGCACTCTTTGTGGAGACTTCAAGGCCAAGAAAAAAATTCAGGGACCACAGCAGCTGGAGGACCACCAGCAAAAGCCCCTGACCAGGCCACCTCCAGGCAGGAGCGGCCGGCCCCACACACCCAAACAGGTCACACCTGTTCCACAGCTCCTCATGGTCAGAACAGTAAAAATGCTTCAGAGGCGGACTGGCATGATTGGCAAAGGGAGAGGTGGCAAATTTGGGAGCTACTATCAGCTGATAACCCCGATGCTCTCCCGGAAACCCTTGTATGATCAGACTCTACAGAACTGCCACTCATACCTACACCTGCCTCTCATAGGAAAGCAATGGTGACATTGGAAAATGGGGAGGGCTTGTTTGTTTTATACCAACTGAATTGCATATACTTTTTTAAAACTTTGTTCACTTTAATTTCTTAACAGCACTGTCAAGCAGTCCATTTACAAATACAGTATGTTCCTGGTTTTCAGCAAGCTTTGGAGAAAAAACAAGATGAAAATTTAGTTTAATAACTGTATATGCATACCCTGTGTATAAGATAAAACTGTTGCTTTGATGTTGCTAAAAATGTATTTATATATCTGCAGTTTTGATGATTGTATATTCTGTAATGGGTATTGTATGATAATCATATATTATGTTTTCATATACAGATGTCAGTTGTTCATGACTGCTTTTTTAAAAAAATCACTGCACTTACATTACCGTGATATGCATTGGAATTCTATAGAAAGTGCACAAGCTGGTTTCTGTGCTTATATATATAAAAAAAAACCACAAACCCAACCTGTTAAAGGGGGAAGTTGTCCTTCTTTTCACTGCCTATTGAAAAACACTAAAATAGAGTGGAACATGAAAAGCCATATGTTTTATAAGGGTAATAGCGAGCTTAGAGGGGAAAATACCAAATATGTTTTTCTTATAAATATATTTGCAAATGAAATTAAAATTTGATAAAAGATTGTAAAAAATATTTTTTTAGATTCTAGTAGGAAGCAGCTCAGAGAATCAACTAAGAGCAAGGCCGTGCCTAAACCAACTAAGGATGTAGTGCAAAGGTCTACCCTCCAATTCTAGAGGAAAACCAATGTTATATATACAGGATATAATATATATATTTATAAATGTATGATTTTATGTATTGTTTTAAAACAATAAACTGGAATCCAAATTTTAGAAAACTAAACCCAATAAATTGAGGTGTGTAACAACTGAGAAAGAATATGGCTTTTCCTTTGAAATAACAAAGCTTCAGCATTAAGGAAGTTAGATAAAGAAAAAAAAAATGCAGACAGACAGAGGAAAGGGAGTCACACAGAGTTTCAGGAATGAACCTGACCTTTGGGGAAGTTCACAGGTGCATTTCTGTAAATATTGTGCCAAAGTCTGGGTCAGTAGTACTATTTCAGTAACTGTGTGTTGCATTGTTAAATGTTGCCGTTCTGTACACGTTCTGGTGTTTTTAAATTGCAAAATTGTTTATGGCCAGCAGGTGGCAATGTACTTCAGTATTCTAGAGAAAATTCTTTTTATCACTTGATAAGGGAAAGTGTATCATATGAAAAGAATTTTATAAAACATATTAGTCTTAATTTTAATGACATTGAAGACTTACTCAGTGATGTTGTCTTTAAGTTCTATCTTGTGCCATAATGATGGAATAAAAAGCTAAGCAAAATAATGAGCATATTTTTTTGCTCCTTTTTTTGAAATAAGGTTTATGTAAAAATTGATATGTTTTTATTGCATTCTTGACTATCTTTGTCAAAAACATCTAAAAGGCTTAGGAGCTTAAGGACCACTTTCAAATGCAACTTAAATATACAAGGTCCAAGGTTTTACTTGAGTTTTAGGCTTAAAATCCTTCATATAAAAAGTTTGCCCATCATGTCCCCATTTCCCAAGTAAAGTTACAAGACAAAAGCACCAGCCCGAGTAGAAAGGGGCAGGATTTGGCCTTTGACTGTTGTAGCGCTGTCAGGCTGGCCAGCTCTTTTGATAAATACTGCATTCAGTATTTGGAAAAGCCTTGCAACCACCAGAAGAGAACTGAGATTTATTCCCTCTCAATATGAGACTTGATAGGAAAAGGTTCTTGCATGTAGCTTGTTGCAGCAGCTCTGTGTCAATTTTATTACCCCAAAAAACTCCACTCCAAATTGAAAAGACAGTGGAATATAAGGAAGGACAAAAACGAGCTCTTACAAGCAATCTTTGCAATTTGATCTCATCTCAAATTTGTCCCAGGCTTGATACAGATTTGCTACAGGGAATTAAAGCTCCCTAATAGCCCTCAAAACCAGGCATAGTGTAAGTCCTGCTGCAGATGATACTCTGTTCACTAGATGTCCAACTCTTCATTATAAATCCTTTTCTAAATACAGAAGCACCTGCACATTTTTAACATTTTTAGAGAAAGATACCTAATGATTACTCAGCCTCATAAAGAGCTTGCTTTTCACCAGTACCTCTCTCTGTACATATGTATATATATGTGTATATTACCATCTATATGGAGTTTATGCAAAGACAACAAAAAACAAGACTGCTGCTGGTGGACAACCTTGTCTGCATACATTTCAATATATAATTGCTTGGAAGAAAAGAGATATAGAATAAATTCCCATGAATTAAAGTCACTCTGGCCAAGATTACATCATTTCTGTCTGTTATTTTCATTTGAACGGGACAGAGCAAAATTATCACGAGCAGGTTAAGGACATAGTAATTTTTAGTTGTTCTTCTTTCCAGGCTGAAATCACTGACATAATTTCTTTTGGTGTCCTTTTTATATTTCACAAGAAATGTAGTCGTGAAAGGTTGTTTTTAGTTTTGTGTTAGCTGATAGATGTGTGGGCTATTCCATTTTATATCTCTGATGTTTTTCTTCCCTATGACACATTCTCTTATACAGCCATAATATTCCTCTTACAGGAAAAGTCTGTAGCATTGGGGATATCAAAGCCTTTTCGCTGACTGTTTCCCCTGGGAGCAGGATTCCTGTCATAGCAAAAGGGTCATGGGCCTCTGCTTCAGTGAAGGGCTGGTAGAGAAGGTCTCCTCTGGAGGTCTTGAGGCCTCAGGGCAAACTCCTGCAGTTCAGTTCCCTCCTATTGCTTCCTATCACACTGCGTTGGTTCATACCTAGGACTGAAAAAAACCTCTTTCCCCTGACAGTCTGCATTACCTCCTCTCAGGGGGTGTCTCCGAGCTGGGAGGAAGGGTGTGCTGCACTAGCAGGTGAGCCCAGGAGAGGTGAGGTGTGGGCTTGCCCACGGGGCAGGGGTTGCTCTTCTCTCTTCTGTTGCAGAAACAAAAAAATGAGAGGAATCAGTGCAGTTCTAGGTACAAGCCAAATGTGGTGGGGATCCTCTGAGCCAAGGGAAAAATGGAAAAGCTCAGGCTTTAAAATAGTATATTACTGTTGCTGCCAACGTTGAAAACAAGATGTGGTTACACAGTTGACTCACCCACTCCAAGGCCATGCTCCACTCCTGAGGGGTGAGCTGCACTTTCTTCTTCTTCCCCAGCCTCCAATCTTATCCCTTACACCAACCCTTGGAGTGGTGGGAGGAATCCCAGGGGTTGTTCTTCTGGCTGAAACTTGCCCTGGACAATGGACACATAAAATGTGGATAGCTCAGTGGCTTTTGCAAGTGGTAGGCACAGGGTCAGAAATGGGGGAGAGAGGGAGGTCGGGACTGGCCACCCCTTCTGGCAGCAGCAGCAGCCGTCTCCTATTAGCCCTATGTAAGCTACTCATGCAACTGCAGAGCTTGCTGCTTCAATGTGCAGGCAAGAGCCTGGCCAAGCACTTGAGAGTGGCTCTGTGCTACAAAGCCCATCCAGCTGCCGGCCTGGGGGCTTGAAACCTCTCAAGTGCTCTGCTGTCTATATCGGGAGCCTAGGCTGCTACCACGGCACAGCTTAATGCCACTCAGAATGTCTCTGCTGGTGAAGTGGCACGGTTCAATGGGCTGGAATTTATGGCTGTACAGTCTGGGCATTTTTTTCTGGTTTTGTTACTGGTGTTCTTGTTTTACAGACATCAGTCAGGGTAAAAACCTTAATTCCAGCCTTTCTGGAGCACCATCTTGTTCTGTGGTGTGGGTCTGGCAGGGGGTCAGGAATTTCTTTCTCCTCTGGGAAGCACATGGGGTGTCTGAGCCTCACCTTACTCCCTCTGTCTGTCTCTCTCTTT
>NW_010329536.1:62514-65276 GCF_000700745.2 Antrostomus carolinensis
AGAGAAAAGAATAGCTTCATTGTGCGATGCTGTAACCTCATGGAACTGCAAAGCAGTGGAAATGGTTCTCAGTCACATTAAAGAGTATCTTGACATCAGTAAGCCCTTTTACAACAGCACTGAGAATAGCAAACTACTGCTGTGCTACAGTTGCTTTAGAGGAAGGCATCTTGGTGTCCAGACAGTGCTGCAGAGACCACAGTGCTATTCAGGGCATGTAGACACCCAGAATGCTGGGTCATAAAATGCACTGTCTCTGAGAATAGCATTCATCTAATTTTTCTGAAGTTTAAAGCATCGCCAAAGGTGGTATCTACATCTGGGAAAGTCTGTCACAGGCTCCCTTTTTATTCAGCGTAGAGAGAGGTATTGCTGTGCCACCATCCTTACGGCCTACTGCAGTCTTTCTTTGAAGGATGGGCCACTTTGAAGGACTGCTCACTATAAGAGCCCGTGGCTTTCTACTATCTCTATGAAGAAAGCCTAAATAAGCTGCCCAAGTAGACACCTCTCTCCAGTAGCCCTCCACGTTTGGCTGAATTAATTCCACCCTAAGAGTCTGATAAAATAGAAAACGGATGGTGATCCCAGCAACAGAAAGGAGCATTTAGTACGTTGTCTAATGCCAACAAATTATTACAGGCTGGGGAAAGGGAAACAAGATGTTCAGTGCACCTTTCCAGCTCCTGGGAAAAGTGAAAGTTGTCCAGAGGCCTCAGTGCTGTTGTGCTATTCCCTGTGCTCCTGGATGAACCTGGGGCTGGTAGAGACAGTCCTGCTCCCAGAGGGCCTGGGAAGGCAGCCGGCAGAAGGAGATGGCATGCTCAGCTCTGCTGGGTGCTGTAAGAAATCCAGGTATTTTGGAAAGTGAGAAAGATACTGTCTGGTCTGGAACTGCACCTGGATTTGTTGGGGGGGTGGGGGGGTGGTGGTGTTGTTGTTTTTGGTTTTTTAACGGGATTTATTTAGTCACTGAAAACTCTGTTTCCAGCTGATCTGAAAGTGTTCATAAACAGGACCAGGATTTAATTAATTTGTTCAGCCAATTAAAAAATTAATATGGAATTTATGAAAGCAACCTGATTTGGGTCTTTCAGAAAGATAGTGGAGAGGGGGTTTGTGTTGAATCCCAAGAGGAGCTGGCAAATGCAGACAGGCAGATAAAGTATTCCTCAAGAAAGATGCGGGTTAATCGTCTTTTCTCTGCTGCTGAGTAAGCAAATGCTTTAGCCACTGGAGTTTTAGGGTCCCAGAGGGAGGGAGGGAAGAGGAGAGCTGTCTTTATCCACTTCTATCCAGAACTGCATTTGGGAGGGGGTGAGAGAGCATGTTGGAGCAGGCGAGAGCATTATCTCCAGCTGGGTGGTTGCTGCACTCTGGGTGAGGACTTTCACTCCAGACTCTGAACCCTCTCCTAATGATTATTTAAACTTTTAAATAAAACAGAACAGTTTTTTTAACAATGTCTCTATTAAACAAAGGGAACATGAGGGGATGCCTCAGATCCCCATTTCCTTTTGCTGGGCTCACTCTTTTTCCATTTCCCTATGTCCCCTTCTAACCATAGCTATGAGCTTTAAGTAAAAATAAATAAAATAAAAAAAAAAATCAAGAAGTGCTTGGAAAACAAAAGCATTTGCTTCAAAATCTGGGGTGGGGAAAATAAATCAGCTGAGCCATGGTCACTATTTTCAACCTCACAGAAGTGAGTAGACAATTGTCCACTGAAAAAATAAAGAAAAGGAAAACAAAGAAAGAAAGAGAAAGAAAAGGAAGGAAAGAAAGAAAAAGAAAAGGAAGGAAAGAAAGAAAGGAAAGAAAGAAAAAAGAATGGAAAGAAAGAAAGAAGGAAAGGAAGGAAGAAAAGAAAGAAAGAAAGAAAAAGAAAGAAAGAAAGAAAGAAAGAAAGAAAGAAAAGGAAGGAAAGGAAGAGAGAAGAAAGGAAGAAAGAAAATAAAGAAAAAGAAAAAAGGAAAGGAAGGAAAGTAAGAAAGAAAGAAAAGGAGAGAAAGAAAAGAAAGAAAGAGAAATAAAGAAAAAGTTTGGACTGAAAAGCACTTTCTCATGCAGAAAATAACAAATGCATGTGGTAGCCTGCCAAGCAGGGTTACTGAAGTAAAAACACACCATTCACTCGAGGACAAGAATCATATGATCACTTTGGGGAGATAGAGTGTTGAATATGGAAGTGGTATCTGGCTTTTCTCCTAAAAAAAGGTTTAAAAGGGTGAGGTGCTGAACAAACTCTTCCTTACACCCACAGGCTATTTCTGTAGCTCCCAATAGCCAGATAAAGGTTACCAGCTATGCTTTTGCCCTGGCTCGTATCGACATCATGTAGCTGTGGCCTGATTTCTGATAGCAGGGAGAGCTGCAGCCTTGAAAGAGCTCAGAGCTGTGAGGAGGCTCTTCTGAAGTCTTCCTAAAAAAACAAAAAGGCCCCAGTTCCAGTGTCACCAGCCACTTTGCAGTATGTGAAAAAAGCAGTGAGGCTGGGGGGAAAAAAAAAAAAAAAGAAGAGAGAGCTCTGGAGTAGCAGCCTTGTCCCACTGGGGGTCTCGGTGCGTGAATGTTATTTTCGAAGAACCTGTTGCTGCTAACTCTGGAGCTGACAGTGGAAAACAGAGGGCCTGCGGAGCTGAAAGACTCCCCTGTAAAAGGAACAACGTCTCTAATAAAAATAAGAAAGAAAGAGGGAGAGAGAAAGTTTGCAATGGAGAATGAGTGCTGTTTTCCCATGACTCCCACTGACAGTCCAGTTT
>NW_010329537.1:0-37695 GCF_000700745.2 Antrostomus carolinensis
GGTGGCTGGATGGCACAGGCCACCGCTGTCACCTCCTGCCACACAGCCTGGAACCCTAATCACATCCCCAGGGTCCTTCCTTTGTGCTCTCTACCAGTCCTGCATCCTTTCAAAAGTAGTATTGGTGGATAAGTTAAAATATCCCTTGTCCATTATTGCATCAGCTCACTCTGGGAGTTGACAGACAGCACTAATGAGGGGTTTTTATTATTATTTTTTTTAAAGCTTAGGTTTTGGGCCCCATATGTGCCTTTCTAAAGAAAGCCGGGTCTCAGGAGGCTCAAGTAATTATGGTCATCTGCTGTTTCAGTCTGATTTATTTAGTCAGATTGTATGTTTTCCTTCTCTTTGTATTTGGGATTCTCTCCACAGAAGCTGAGAAATTAAGGAATGGTAAATATTTTCAAATCTGAACAATTGAAAATGAACAATATTTTAAGGATATGTCTGTGTAGACATAGTGCTTAGGGATGTGGTTTAGCTAAGGACGTGTCAGTGCCAGGTTAATGATTGGACTCAGTGATCTTAAAGGTCTTTTCCAATCGAGGCAATTCTGTGATTTCAAAGACTTCGATGTTCTGTATATAAGGACCTACTTGTAGGTCATTCTTTTATATATAAGAACAAGTATATATAAGAATAAGTATAAATAATACCCCTATATTACAATGTGCTTAGGCTTTTACATGGTTTTGTACATAATTCTAATAAAATGTCTGTACAAGTCAAAAATAGTTGAAAATACCAACAAAAAGCTGCAATGCCTGAGTAAGCATAAAAGGGAGAGATACCTGATCTGTGTATACCCATAAAAAAATGATTTGCATATACTTCTGCCAGCAAAAATATGACCAATACTCCTGAGAAATGGTCCTGCCTGAACACGTTTCTTTGATTTCATTGCCTCAGCAGAAGCCCTCCACGCAGCCATGTGATTGCTGCTGCTGCCGCTGCTGCTGCTGCTTCACGTGATCCAGCTTTCCGGCACAAAGCTGCGGGCTCGTACAGATGATTGTTAAACGTCATGAGACTCTGAAAGGTAGAGTAGGCAAGAGGAGGAGGAGGAGGAGGAAGCCAAGAAAAGAACCGTGTGGGAGTAGCATTGAAAAATTTATTTGGGAAAAAAAAAAATTAAAAAATTGAAGCACTGAAGAAGCAACTGGAGTGGTAGGAAGAAAATGGATTGAGGATTGTGTTTGGAAGAGCAGTGGAGGAGGAAGAGCAATCAAGAAGATAAAAATGAGTGGTGGTATCCAAAGCAGTATGGGAAGAAGGGTGAAGAACTGTCTGGAGTTTTGGGCCAGGGAAGAGCTGTTAGTAGCATCAGAAAGAGCTGTTTCAGTGTGCCTAACCTGCATGGAAATGGACTGGGGTGGGGCTGGGACGTGGCCTGAGGGCCAAAGGGGACCTCTGTGGTCATCCCCCATAATTTCCTGCAGAACATCGATCATGGGCTGTCACACAGCTGTTCCTGAGCCAGACCTATGCTCTGCAGGTCAGCTGCACTGCTCACCTTAGAAGGAGACCTGATCCCTTTCTAGCAGATCTCAAGTGAGGATAAATCCATTGTGTTGATGGGTAAACTGGTTTAATTAACTGAGTGCTTTCACTTTTAAAAGTTGAATTTTTCCTCTTCAGATTGAAATTACTGAGCTTGAGCACTAGTCTTTGGATTGTAAAATAACCTCATCTGCAATCCTGAACAAATCCTACCCCAGAGGGTGTGGACAAAAGCTGGACATCTTGCTGCAGAGATGGTTTCTTTAATACTATTCAGAGAAAATTTAAACTGCAGAATTGGAGAGCATGTTCAGCAAAGAAAGGGAGGAAGCAGGCTGGGGAGCAGTGAAGAGTGACAGCAATGAAGGCATAGCAGAGAGTAACAGTAGCTGAGCTTCTCTGTTTCCTCATCAGGAAAAAATGGTCTTTTAAAGTAAAATATTAAAGATATATATAAAAAAATGAATGCAAGAGAATACTGGGAAATAAAGAGAACAGCACATGGCTTAAAGGTGAAAAAGGAAGATCAATAGCTACCAATCATAATTGCCTATTAGTCTGTTTTTTTGACAGTTCTGAAATTGTTAACTCTATTAAAGAGAATAAGGTGCTCATGTTTGCTGCTTTGAAGCAGCATTTCCTCTGTCCCTATACAAATGCTAGTACAGAAAATAGCCCTATGGGCATGGCATCTTTAGGCTTGGATTATCTTCATTTAAACTCACTAGAAGCAAGATTAGTTAATTAAGATTATGTCAATAAAAAATAAATGATACAGTTTGCCTGTAAAAATGTGCTTACATTTAAACTTGTCAAATTATATAAGTGTTTCAGATAGCTTTTAGTGGAGTTCAGATTTAACCACGTTTCCTGTTTTGAATGCGATCAGTATCCGAGATTCACTTCTAAATTTGTAAGATGCACCTCTCTATAAATTGTCACTAACTGAAATCACTGTTTCACTTCACAAATGTCAAAGAATAATCAGCAGAGTGTGAAAGTTATATTTCACGGCGTCTGCTCTAACGCTATCTTAGTCTGTGCTAGATCCTGGGGGAGGCTGTGCCGCAGCTTTTTCTCATGCAAGGCTTGCCAATAGAAGCTACACTTATCTAACTCCTCTCGGTATTCTGATGTGAAATGCATCTCCGTGTCCATGCTGGGACCAGCTAGCGCGGGTGAGGAGTGTGCAAGCAGCCCTGGAAAGCACACTCCTTACCCATCATACATCGCAGCCAAGGAAGTTATGCCATCCCACCCAGTGATTCACTCTACAAATCCATTTGATTCCCTGGCCTTTTTTACTGTCATTGCCAACAGGAGAGTTAATTACAGCAGGATGATAATATTTCTGCAATATTGGTGATAGTCGCTGTGCTTAGGGAGAGGCTGCGTAGCAACAACAGCACAAACAACTAACACAGGTGTTTTGCAATAAGCTGAATAGCAAACAAGGTATTTTTCATTTTATAGTACTCTAGTCATCTTATATGTAGATTGAGATCATCAGTTCATTCACAAGAGCTGAGCAGTAGTCATCAGGTGATGATGACTATTGTCATCATTGTGAACTTTCAAACATTACAGATATGTGCCGGAGGTGAAGAGCTACATGACACTCGCATAGCTCCTCACGTTGTCAATGCAATTAACTGTTTAAACCATGCAGCGGTGAGGTAGAGAACAGCAAGATTATCTTTCCACTAGAGATAAGGAGACAGATATAGGAGGCTGACCAAAAGTAGGGCTGTATTTTTGGCTGTCTAGCTTTAGTCATGCAAAGTCAACTCTTCAGGGTATCAGTGCCTCAGCTGTGCTGCAGCCTGTGGTGCTTCTCCCGCGGGATACGGTTACGCCGGTGGTGGATTTCCCATGGGATATGATTACGCTGCCGCAGCGAGCAGCCCCAGGACCACCCTGAGGCCACGCTTCTTGCCTCCTGCATAGACAGGGAGCTCACAACTACAAACTCAGGTGTGGTTGCTGCTTGTTTTTTGGAAACAAGCTTGACCCGAGTCCCTGGCTGTGCTCCAAATATGCTGTCAAGCGCGCTCAGACAAGCTGCCCCCAGGGCTATTTGCAACCTGTCAGTGTGGCAGTGAAGTGAGTTGTTAGCTGAAGAAGGAAATCTCTATGTACATGGCTACTGTGCAGATGACTCCTCCGGATTAGTACAGACATAGTCATGCCAGGATCTCACATGTCAAATTTGGCTTTTTTTTTTTTTTCTTCCAAGTATGAAAGACATGATGCCACTTTGCAAATAAGGATTTCCACCTCATTTCTTTACTTTCAAGGTTCGCATCTTGGCTATTGCTGCTGATCAAAGTGGTGCAGATCTGACATTAGTGTTTAATTAAAACATCAAATCATCGAAATACACGTGCTTTTGTTAGTAAACTATACAGTTGTTCTTTTTATGCTCCTTAGTGTCCTCACAAACATGGAGAGTATCACCAGCTCAGCAGCAAATAGCAACAGAACTAGTGGCATGTCAAAACTCATCAGGAAAATATCCTCAGGCTATGCTGCTCTACTCTACTGCTATTCTGAATAAATTTGTGGTTTGGTGTTATATTCATCCATTTCAGCTAAACACAGAAGTCAGCATTACTTCCCATCCTCCTTCCTATCATAAATCGCCGTGGGATCACTGTATGGTGTAAGGCAGCCATGGCATTTCATACCTGATAAAGTTAGTTTGAGATTCCCTGAGAAAATGTCTGTACAGTAAATTGCTGTTGCTACATTTTTGTAATTTAATGTTCAGATAACTTCTGACAAAATTAACAAGAAATGTTTATTTAAATTTATGGCCATAAGTACTAGAATATCCTCAAGTATTTCTGAACATCAACCCTTCTCATTTGAGTTGAATGTTGGGTTTAGAGGATAAAAGGAGCTTCAAATCAACAAGAATCTCAGCAGGGTGAGTTTTACTTTTGATTTTGGAGTATCTCGTGCTAAAACCTGGTAAGTTTTTTTTGGGTTTTTTTTGTTAATGGAACTCCCATAGTTTTGTTTTGAAAAACATTTATGTAAGGACACAGAACATCATCACTTGGTACTTCAGCGGGAAATGTTTAGTCAGGAGGATTTTCACCTCCAGGAGCAGCGTCCTCTCAGAGGACGATCCCGTCGGCTGACTGAGCCTTGTACAAAATGTAACAACTACATATTTTAACCTGCAGCATGTTTACACTTTTAATATCACATAAAGGCATGATGTACTCACAGGAAAAGGCAAAGTCTATTTTAAACATTGAAGCCTACATCACACATTGTGACTGTTGCTAATTTGCTTGGAGGAAACTTACATGGCAAACTGCAAAGTGTTTCTGCTTGAGAAAGAGGGCTGTTGGATTTGACATCTGCAAACAAATCTTTGAAATGATTGTGTTACTGGGACAGGATAGTCAGGTAACTTTCCAGTCAAAGAAAAATGTTCTTATCTAAATCGTATCACTGTACAAGCAGAAAACCAAAATCCAGATCTAGCAAACATGCAGATTGCAATTCTGTATTTTTAAGCAACAGTATCTACCAATCTGGCTTAAGCACTACATGAGCTGTGTCAACAATTTGCCTTGCTGCTGTGACTGCTTTGAATACAAGAACCAACTGATTTCAATTTCAACACTGGCATCTCTGAACATTTGTCTTCATTTGGTATTTAAAATTAGATAAGAAAACATAAGCAACTGTCACAGAAACTACAGTATTAGTTTAAAAGCCTTTTAACACTAGCAATAGTGGCTTAGACAAAAGGTTCTTTTTGCATTCTTTCAATATTAATACGATAGCAAAAAGAGAACCCATTGTGTTCTCATTATAAATGACTTTTTGGTAACATTAAGATCTTGTGGTTTTTAACACTGTATGTACCAAATGAAAAAGATTAAATCAAAACATCAGAAACATTCTACTGAATGAAATATTTTGCATCTTATTTACTTGAATGTCCTGTGCAAGCAGCTTGACTGAACGATGGGTAAGCTCAAATGGCCATCTCAAAGGACAGCTGAAAATAACAGCACTGAAAATGAAGTGCAGCATTGAGTTACACAAGATTAAGCTGACTAATCTGCTGATTCAGTTTTGCCTTTGTTTTTTGGTGTTGTCATGCAAGATCAAAAGTCATGCAGACAAACACGTAATGGCATTCCAGGCTCCCAGTAACAACAACAAGCAACGAGCTGTTCCCCTGCAACATCTGCATCCCCCAAAGGGAAAAACAGCAAAATGCTCACCAGCAGCAAGAGGCAGCAGACTAAAGACAGGGAAGGCGTGTGCTTTTTTTGATTACAGGTGCACTGAATTTGGTTTTTTTATTGCATGGAGGTTTTTTCTTAGAGATGCTCATTTAAGAAACCTTACTTCGGTTCATAGGAAGTGTAATTCTGCATGTTTCGGAAGAGATCAGATTCAAATACAACTCTTAAAATATCTACAGAATATAAAAACACAGCACTATATTATTCCATAAGAACTATATTTTGAACAGTCCAAATATTTCAAACTCTTATGAATGCTGATGGGTAAGAAAACTGTCAGTAGAGCCTCAAGGCAAATTTAACCCTTCCCCATGGTGCAAAGGGAGTCTGCTCACGGAGACAGTCATGTGAGGATGCTGGCCCCACAGGAGCTGTTCTCCCTGTGCTATCCACCTATGCTGTGTCATGAGGGTGAGGACCAGCACAGGGCAAACATGTGCATGGTTGTCCTTGAATTCCTGACACAGAGCAAATCTTTGGAGGATTGTTGGGAAGGGCACAGCAGACACATTAGCATGACAGCAGGGCATGGTAGTGGGACTGCAAAGCACAAGACAGAGTGAACTTGGTTCGACTGGTGAACTTGGCAATGCTGGATTTACGGTTGGACTAGATAATTGAAATGGGCTTTTCCAACCAAACTATTCTATGAAAGCCAATATATCATGAAGAGGTACCCTGTGACTGAAATGAGAGAAATAAGAGCCCTTTCAAAACAGGAATCAGTAGTAGCTGAATATGTCTTGGGTTTTGTTTTTTTTTTTTTAATATGAGAAATAGCAATGACTAAAATCAGAGTGATACTGCAGAAATGAACATGTTGCAGGGCAGCTGGCATAGCAGGCTCTCCAAAATAAAAAGAGAATGAAATAAAGCTTCAACCCACACTGCAAACATTTCAATATTTTCTCCTTGCCTCTGGAAACGATATGGCTGTGTCATTATCCAAGCACATCTCGGATTCTACCTAAGCTGCTAAATGTATGCTGATGGCAGCATGTGTCTTGCCTGCAGTGAAACTGGAGTTTCAGGCCAAAATGAACCTCATTTGAGAATGAAATAAAGGCTTTGTAGACCTGGGATCATGTCCTTGAGCTGTCACTCACGGCTGGGACATGGCATTTGATCTCTGTGTGCATCATTTCTCTATCTGTGGAATGCAGATAATTACATTTATTTTTCTAGATGAAAGCACACTGGGGTTTTCAGACGAGTAGTGCTATATCAGAACTAAGTATTTTTAGTATAAGTTTTACTGTAAGAGTTTAAAAAAATAGCTGAAGGATGAGAAGGGCTCTCAGGCCAAACAATTTCATCAGCATTTTCTTGGATAGACAAAAAGGACTGGCAGGTAAGTGAAAGGGTTTCTTTCTACTAGTTGTTCATGATGTGAAAATATGAAGCACAGAGATCTAGTTTTTTAAGGGTTTTTTCTCCTCTATATTATGAATTTATTAGCATTAAAGCATTTATTAGCATTAAAGAAGAAGGACTGAGACTCCACCACACTAAGCAGATACACAGAAGTAATTTGTGGCTTTGCACAAGCTTTTCCAAGACACAGATTGCAGACGTGCATGTGGATGAACCTACTGAGTTGCAGTTCAAAAACTGGCTTATAGTGTTAAGCATACTTAATTTCCTAAATAGCATCTTGTTAGAAAAATGATGGAAATAAATCTGCAAATGTTGGATGTTATAAAAAAGGCCCTTGCAACCACTGAACTTGCTAGCACATCTGCATTTCCCTTCTATAAACCTCTGTTTTCAAGGATGCATCATCTGGCCATACTCTAGAGCTGAACTTAGCATGTGAAATTTGCAATTCAGGAGTGATGTCTCCTGAATGGTTTCGGTGGGATTTTTTTTGGGGGGTTGTGTTTTGTTTATTTGATTGATTGTTTATGAAGGAGATCAATATATTTGACAATACATGAGACCTGAAATAATTTGAGGCATATCTGCTTTAATGCTCAAAGGCTTGTCATCAAACAAAAATTACTTAAATTTAAAATTAGAATCTGAATGTTTTATTAAAGTAGACACTTGAATGTTGTAGTTGTGGGGTCCTGTCAAAACCCAGGAAAGCAGACAACCACCTGGAAGCTTTTGGAAACTGGTCTTGCTTTGTGGACCTAGTTTCCATTGGGTCAGTGTTCACATGGTGCTAAATGAAGTAAAGAGTTTTTTGAATTTCAGTCTAGAAGTCCATCATAGCAGCTTGTCTCTCTGACTAATCATTGGCTTCTACTTTTAACCACTGAAATTGAGCTTCCTGCTTCCTAAGTTAACTGGCTCTCCATTGACTATGGCAGAGGGTGATCATCTGATAGTCTGTCCTGCCTCTAATGATTTTTTTAATGCATTGCTGATCCCAGCAAATTTGAAAGGGGGAGCAGGAAAGGTGTTAAAATTCTTCAGTTCCTAGAAGTTTTGTGGGAAAAATAAAAATGAGCAGAAGAAAAAGATGTTTATTGCCCCTATGGACAGAAAAGGTTCACCTTCATTTTGCTCTTTATCAAGAAAATTGGTGTAGGAGAAAGATCCTGTAAGTGTCCCAATCATGGGGAAAGTTTCACTGATGTTTTGCACCTCCTCAGGAGCTGCAGTCAAGACCCAAATCCATAGGAAATAAAGTTTCATTAATTTCAGTGATCTCACCACTACTTATTTGCTTGTTAGTAGTTGTGTTTTATTTTATTCCTCCAAGAAAATCTAGGAGCAGTAGGACATAAAAACTTAAGTCCTGTTTCAAAATCAAATAGAAATATCCAGCTTAATAGCTGCGTACTTTCAAAAGATGATTGTTTGACTTCTGAACTCTTGCTTATTTAAGGCATCATGGGCTTAAAAAGGAAAAATATGTGTAGCCATGTGACAAAGCAAATGCACCAAAAGAAGAGTTATTTGGTTTTCAGAAGATCAGCAGCAGTGATTCACCGCTCTTGGCTGGGCCAGAGCACAGTATGGTCAACTGTTTCCCCCAGGGAAGAAGAAAAGATGAAAGTCCCACACTGCTGCGATGGCCACACAGGGAGCAGTGACCTGTGCCAGGACAGCTCCAGCCAGTGCACCAGGTGCAAAGAAAACTTCAGCCTTAACTGTCAATGTTGTTGTTGTAGGGGATTCAAGTCAGGCCATCCCAATGTAGCTTTTAGTGGTTCAATTAAACACAGTAAAAACTTTAAAACAAGAGGACTCACCATCCAGAGACTGAATAAACAAAAGCGTATTTAGACAACTGCCTGCTATTCGGCATTTTACATCACGAGGAGAGAGTCCCTCCTCTTTCAAGCCCCTGCACAAATCTTGACATAGATTCTTCAGGCTGATCTCAGAGATTTGTTGTTTTCAGAGATTTGTTGTTTTTGTTTAAAACAACATCAGTTACCAGATCTAGATGAGTTGAAAAGTTACAAAAAGTGTCCTTTTTATACGCTGCCCGCCCCCCCCCGCCCCCAGCTTTGAGAGGTATGAAAGCAAAATACATAATAAATGTCAGTGTTTGTTCCAGTACTTGCTCAGGTGGTCAATGTTTTGTAAGGATTTACTGATTTATTTTTTGATCTTTGGAAGGATCAATAGGTTGGACTTGCTCCAAAAACCACCCACTGTAGTAGTAATGCCCAAAGTGGCGTCAAGCCAAACCAACACTGTCAGGTATTGCAATTATCAATTGCAAAAAAACCCAATTTCTTTTGGGATAATTTTTTCAAAGATTCTGGTCTGCTTTTTTACACTTTGAACCAGTTATTTAAATTTACATCTTTCTTCTTTCTTACCGATTCCATAGTGAATCTCT
Organism: Antrostomus carolinensis; assembly: GCF_000700745.2. Classification (NCBI taxonomy): domain Eukaryota; kingdom Metazoa; phylum Chordata; class Aves; order Caprimulgiformes; family Caprimulgidae; genus Antrostomus; species Antrostomus carolinensis. Next base: position 9,577 of record NW_010329537.1, read on the forward strand.
TGAAGAAAAACTTGAAAGCCTGGAAGCTGAAGATCTCATGTCTCATCTGTCACAACCAGAAACCTACCTAGATAAGAAGAAAAGATCAAGTAAGTAAAATTGACCATAGCTATGGGACTGACAAGATCACTTATTCAAACAGTCAGTTTGAAATAATGTCTATTAATTTTTCAGCTAAGCCAATTTATCATATGTTATTTGATTACTGCATTTGATATTGTGAATTTCTTTTTGGCAAACAGATCCATTAGAAATCCCCTGAAGATAACACCTGGATAAAAATTGCTACATGAGAGTTTCATTTAGTGGACTGGGAAAACTCTTCCTCTAACTAAATGTGGCAACTACTTGCTCAGCTTCACTGCGTGCAGAGCTGGTAACGTCGCCTGTCCAAGTTGTCTGACACTTCAGAAGACCTTGTTTTCAGATATACCTTCAGTCTAACCATTCAGGCTGAAAATTTCCACGTCACATGTATGCACCAGACTGATCTTTTTTGGAAGATGGAAATATGATTTGAAGGATAAAGAGACTGGGAGCAAGAAGTGGTCTGACAGGTAGGAATCCTGCATGTAGGAGAGGAGTGGTGGGTGTGGGGAGATGGTCATACCAGGACATGGACAGGTGCTTTCACAGTTTTTCATCAGACTTCTCCATCATTATATTGCATACTATTTCCAGTTTAAGACTTGTGTTGCTGCAGGGGAACGAAGGTGATAGAGATGCTGCAGAGCCTCTGGAGGAGGTGGGTAGGTCTGGGACATACCTTTAATTCTGAGACCTGCTGGACTGATCTCCAAAGGGATGAGGAGGAAAAAGATTGACCAAGGTTTGAGGCCAGATATTGGTGCTGGGAAGGAGAAGGCTACCTAGGAGCCATTGCCTTTAAAGATGAGGTGGTAAAGCAAGGAGACTGAGACAAGCCACATAAGACAGAGAGATGTGGACTAGGTAGACTGGCAGAATGGGACACATGACAAGGACCCATAAGGATGAGGCTGGGATTAAACAAAGGGGCCAAGACAGAAGGGGAGCAGGAGGGAGGCTGCCTCCAGATCACACCCTTTGCTTAGCCAGTCTGCTCAGTTCCATTTGTGCATGGCGCTTGATTCCATAAGGAAAAGCACATCTCCTCCTGTACGAGTATTCTTTTTTTTTTACCTTCTCTGTAAGAGAAGTCTTGTTACTTCTGTTGGCCTATTTCCCCAGAGACTGCTATAGTTTGTTTATGGGTTTTGTCCTGTTTGTTTTATGTTTCCAAACATGTCATGTGGGTCTGGAGGTTTGCCAACCCTTAACATTAAAAATAACATAGAATAATCCCTGTCTCCAAGACACATGGGATTCAATTAAAAATTGCGACACAGGAGTTTTTGGATTAAATGTTACTTTTTCTCTTTTCCCTTCTGTTTCTGAGCTTTTGGGGTACTTTCAAGTGATGTTGTCAAGACCTCTTTTGCCATTAGGAGGGCTAGACATCTCTTTAAAAAGCGTATTTCAGATTTTTACATGCTGGCTGGAAAGGATCTGAGATTCTACCAGATATGCCACCAGCTTTGCAGCCCAGGAGAAGTATTGGTTACAGGCTCTGTCCGTAAGGAAGAGCTGTGTCCTTTGATACAATGGCAAAGATGTAAGAGGAGAAGTATCTACCTTAAGCTAAGAATATTGTGCTTGAATGTTATGTTACATGCAGAAAAAGGTTGTTAGAAGAAGACTTGGGCGCTGCACTGGTTTTCATGGGCTGGGAAAGGCCTCCACCAGCAGACAACCAAGTACCACAGCCTTACAACAAAATCACAGTCACTGGCAGCCCCAGATCTGGCTCAACCCATGATGACATGTCTGCTTGTTGTTTAACTTTACAGCACATCTGTTCCTTTTAATGATATTATCCATCTCCTTAGGCAAAACAGTCACCTTCATGATTATAGGTTTATGCGATTCAAATAAAAGCAAAAAGAAAAAATATAATGACTCATGGCTTTCTAAATCTAATGCTGACCTAAGTTCAGAAGTAACTATGATTTGTGTTAGGTTATGTTTTGAATTGATGGTAATTTATTTTTCATAAGTCCAAAAAGTCACAGAATCTCCTTACTTCAGCAATCATAAGCTACTGAAAATTATTTAATTACCCATTTACTATAGGCAGTGTTACCAGCATTTATGGTTGTATCTGAGTGGCCCGGGATGATTATATTCCCGTTCTAGGTCTCCTACTCATTTCTGGGCCTCAGTACTACAGCAACCAGCAAATAAAATTAAATATGAAAGAAATCCAGAAGAATATTTATAAAGAAATCAAGTGGGTTGAAGTTATCAGGATTTATTGATGAGAAACAACACTAAGAAGGAAATACATGCGGCTCTCCTAGAGAGAAGAAAGGTAGCCCCATGAATAAGATGCTCATGTGGGTTCAACACTCTGACTAGATGACCTTGGAGAAGTTACTAGAGCATCGTTCATAGGGGAAATTCCTCAGACCCATGCGCATGTGAGTGTTTTATCAGTGTGAAGAGTCTTTTGAGGCTAAATACAGCTTTTATGAAACTCTCAACCCAAGGACGGTAGTAGAATATGGGCTGTGTCAAGATGGCATCTTGACTCTTGTTTCTCACCCCGAAAAAAGGAAAACCAGTGCTTCCTAACCATCCCTGACAATGTGAAGATGACACTATCAGATTTATGTAAAATCCTTATATATGGCAGTCTGTGAGTGGGAGCAGGGCGTGAATAGAAAATATAAAACCCCAGAACAGACAGAGAACAATGAAAACGTGGGGAAATAAGATTGCTTTTTACCTAGAGACACCTACACCTGAAAAGAGAAAGACTAGTTGGGGTTTTAAGTAAGGAAGAAGCTGAGAACAGGGTGGCATTAGTGGCAGCTGGGTGATGATTCAGTACAATACAGTAATACAGTAGCAAATTCTATTAGTCCTCAGATAAGGAAAGCATTTGTTCTTGTGCCTGATTATAAATACATGCAGTCATATTGAATTAATTGGTGCAATCTAATTGCTTGACTAACCCTAGCTCTTAACTAATAAGTATTATGAGTTGAATCGCTGTATTTTTCAGCTGGTTAAATAGTGTGGAAAGCCAATGGATTCTCAGGAATGGAATATAAAAATTGCCAATATATTGGATAATAGTCAAGAAGAAAACCTTATACAGGGATTTTGCAGAGGAGAGGAAAAGATCAGGAAATATTTTTACACTCTTCAATTATCTGCATTTGATATTGCTTAAACTCTGTGTGATTTCATGCATAAATCAATTAATGACCTATTTTGGCTGCTTTTTGTTTTGGAGGATTTTTTTTTTTTAATTTCATAGTAGAATACACAGCCTGAACAATAATATAAATATATATTTTGCATGTCTAATGAATATTTTAGGACAAATATTAGCCAGCCAATTTTTATGTGTGCTTGAACTGGATTTAACCTAACTAGAAAAACTCAAACAAGCAAAAGTTAATATTGTTTCTACAGTCACTGATGTAACAATAATAGTAGTTGCACACCACCATGCTGAAAATCAACTCCCTTTATGTCCAAACAATAGCGTGAATCACAGAATTCTGACCTTGATATACAAATGTGATCATGTAGTAATTATAGCTCTTGTGCTTTCTGTATAAACAGAGTGCTTCATCTGGAAATGCTGTAGAGTACTGCTTCATTCTGCAATTTACAGCTAATGACCGAGCAGAAAGCTTTTATATCCAAAGAAGATTTAAAATAAAGCAGGTAGAAAAAATCTATTTCCTGCAAATGAAAAAATTGTGCTGGTTATTTGAACTACAGAAACCAAGTCATTGCTCTATCCATATTCTGTTGAAAAGCATATCTTAAAAATTTAAAGATTGTCTTCAAAATCACATTTTTCAAAGGCTATTGAAGCTATTTTCATGGGGTAACTGACATGTTCTTGAACAACTGTGTGATTAAAGAAAACATCTTTCATTTAATGTCAAAATCTGTTGTAAGTTTGTTCTGTTTGTGTCTATGTTGGTAACATCCAAACAGGATGTAACAAACATGTTCTTTGGCTTTGCCCTAATCCATGATTTGGATAACGCTATTAGTATGTGGTTTAACACTGTTAGGATGTGGTATAACACAGTTCAGTAAAGTAAATATGAGGATATTTGTCTGTGGACAAGTCATCTCAGACTTGATTTTAGTATGTGCTAAACAATAGGTGCTCCATCCTGACCTCATACCTTAGCTCTAAGTGTTTGCAGTGTTACCATCAAAAGCATGCTTATAGGCACACGCCAGATCCTGAACGAAGTCATAATGGAAAGTCATCACTGAATGTCCTAACCAAGGCAGTATATGGATGAATTTGTTAAACAGTCTGGTTTACCCTGGATGTCCATGCATAGCTGTCATTGCAAGAGGACTTGAAGGAATTCTTAGGAGTTGTAATTGACCTTTGGGAATCTGAGGGCAAAACACATTGCATGGTCACTGCCTGGTCTGAGTGCTTGAGGCAGGGAAAGGCAGTACTCAGCAAAAGCCACAGAGACTGGTGACTACCAGGACTGGAGTTCTTGTCACATCTACAACTTGTCTTTCTGTTTCATCTCATCTTGTGCATGGGTACCTACCTTACTGCATGGTCAGATCACTGCATACTGACCGCCTGCTCTACTCAGGGTTTACAACTGCCTCATTCATTTTCTGCTTATTTTACCAGCGATAGTTCTGTTTTCCTTTACAAGTTGATGATTACAATGTCAAACCCAGCACAGAGCCCAGGAGTGACCCTGAAAAGCTGTCTGACAACCTCTTAATTATGAGTCCGTATTTATAATGGTTTCTGAAAAATGTCAAGTGCTCATTTTTTAATCTATTAAATAATTATTGTGATGACTGTAGGTAACTCTAATTTCTTAATAAAAATGTTATTTGTTGCCAGAAGTTCTACCAAAGTTCATAAGTATTACATCAATAGTATCGATTTTTATTTTTTTTTTTAGGAAAACATAAAACCTCAAACAATATCAAGATAGCTTTCTTGAAATAAAATATCTTTTCCTTAATTCCATCCTAATTGGCATGAATTTCATTACTTTTCTTCGATTCTATATGAATAGAGCCTGAAATTAGCCATGCCAGTATTTTACACTGGATAGATGTCAGGCTGAGAGGGCTATTAATCCTCAGGTCATTACACTGAACTTTTAGATATATTGGCAAAGTATGAGCTTTCTTCCATTTATCTTGAAATATGCATGTGTTTGAATATGTATGGAAAATCAACTTAAAAATTCAGATAATTTCTTGGACAGGATTCTTAGAAATAATGGCTGATTTAAAAAGAATCTAGTTGTAGGAGATGGCATTACTGTTAGAATGGAAATTAGTTCTCTGCCCTCATCTGATGATATGATCATTATATGATTATGAAATGATCATGATAAAATATTTGGGCTGTGCAAGCGCTATAGAAGAGTTGCACCGGGCAGCTTAAATCTGCTTTAGGAATTCATGCTGCAGAACATGATAATTCTAAAATTCAACAGTTTTGTAATGTGTCCAGACTGTTGGTGTATGATGTTACAACACATTGCCATAGAGGGCTAGAGGGCTTAAGCATACTGGTTTGGTAATTTTCTGCAGCCTCATTCAAAGGTGAGTTTTCTTTAAGACTCAGATATATGACAAGGAGATTTATATAGGTATTTAGACTGAAGGACTCTCTAGTCTTTGAAGCCTGTCTTTTGTTATTTGTCTAAGGGCTTCAGGATGATGGCATTGTGACTTTAATCTCCTTGTATCCACTTAAGAGTTACCTTTTTATCACTTTTGACTACATCCATCGGCTGCTTCTTGGGCTCAGGGAAGAATTCTCATTCTGTGGAGGCAGCAGCTAATCAGAGTGCCTGCTACCTGGCTTCAAACCTCTGGAAAGCTTTTGCTGGTGTCTCAAAGGTATTTTTTTATATTTGATGACAAGGCTGCCATCCACAGTCCAAGATTTTGAGTTACTTACAATCCATTTCTGAAGATTGCGAGAGGCTAATAACACAAGAGGGTTTTCCACCCTCTCTGTAAGGTTAGTTACTGCTTAATTATTTACTCAGAACGTAGTCTATAGCAAAATAGCCTGTACACAGTGTATGGATAATAGATTAACAATATAATCTTAATACAACATCAAATCCTCTTGTCACTGCCCCCACTTATTCTCAATAGCCACTGATTGTGGGCTGAATTCAATATCAGCTCTTTGCTCAGTGTATTTTTAGGAAGGAGTCATTATAAAAATTAGAAACTAAACCTGATGTAGCTGTGGTGAAGATCAATTTGTCTCTGCACAAGAAGTCTGGTGCATCTGAAATTTCCATGTCCTTCCTACAGCAGCTTTTCTACTCTGTGTTGGCAGCTCTCAAGCAAAACAAGTGGCACATCTCCTGCTTCTAGCCCTCACTGATAAGTCAGGTACTAATAAGGTCTGGCATTGTCCTTGTGTCTGAACACCTCACAGAAGTTAATTAATACATCTCATGTATATTTGTAGGATGACTATATATCCTTGTGATCAAAGCTTGGCTCTGTACTTGAGACTCCAGACTGAATATAAGCACACTGGGCTCCGTCTAGAGACCAATATGCTCATCTTCAGTCTGGAGTCTCAAGTGCAGAACCAGGCTTTGATGACAAGGATGACTCCATGGTGCCTTCTGCCAACCCCTCTTGTCTTGGTACCATTCTGCCCTTCAAGGTGCTGTGTTTTTCATGCCTTCCCCTTCAGTGCATGTCAAGCAGTACCACTCTACTTAGCCCTGTGAAAATGTCATGGATTTTGGCTGATATACTGCTAGCCATCCTGTCCTTCAGCAGAGTACAGAGCTATCAAAGCATCTCTACAGAATATCCCAAAATACAAGGCACATAGAAACCTCAGTACAAGAATATAAAGATGTTCCTAAATATTCTCCTCTTTTGTTCTTCATGTCTGCATCTACCCCTATAGTGAGTCATACCCAAATCCATAAGAGTGCTCTTTGAAATCATAGGTACTATCTATATAGAAAAATGGGACTAACTCAAAGTAAGTGATAGAACAGAGACTTTAAAACTTGATCCAAACTCAGTCCCTGTAAATGGAATTCTTTACATTCACTTTAGTGAGCTCTGACTCAACTTTTAGACTGTAAAAGTGGGATGTATCTGACAAAGTATCCTTACCTGAGCTGTTCACTGCATGCTCCCTTTGACGTTACTGATGATACAGTCAATACAGACAACTGAAACTAGGCTGCAGCTCACCTCATCCTACAAAATAGATGTTTAAAATAGAGATACTAAAGTAGATGTCTACAAAGGTCAGATGAATCACAGCCTAAACTGTTTCTTTCATTCTATGGACTAAAAGAGAGAGAGTGGGGTTCTGAGTCCGGAGGTAGACACCTACCTCAAAGTTGCTGGATGCCCTAAATGTGTGGCCGCACGGCCTTCTTACTTCTGCCTGAACCATGCCATGGGCAGATACAAGACCATCCCTCTAATTCTACATTCAAGAAGAGGTGCCAGGAGGAAGAAAACAATGTAAAAAATCCAAAACTTTTAATGGAAAATCCCAGAAAAAAGTACCTATTGGTGCACTACCATGGATGCTGACATACTCTCCACTGGCAATCTAATGGGAAGTTTTAATGATCTTTAGATTTTCTTGGATAAAAGATACACAAATAAAATACAATAGAATTATGCATTGTAATATAAATTTTCTATTTTTACTGAACGAAGAATGCAGCTGAAAAATAACCTTCTATTTTCTGTTTCATTTGTATCAGTTTCCTGATCAAGCTCACGTGATGGATACTTGGACTGCCTTTCTTGACGACAGCATGAATTTATACTGAGACAAGCTATCAAATCACCTTTTGAGGAAGGTGGGAAAGCATTGAGACTGAGTGTCTCCAGGCTCTGATGGTAGTTAAACATACTGAATAACTCTCCCATTACAGTCTCTAAACATCTGCTATTATTTACTAAATCACTTCGCAAATAAATTAATTTTACCAATGTATTAATTATTTAGACTGGCTAATGAGTTGCTAATATCTCATCAAGTGACAGTGAAATGACTATTTTGTATGCACTCAGATGTGGTTGGCTCACGTTATGGAAGGTAGAGATGTGTATGGTGGGAATGTTGAGGTTTCTTCTGCCCTTCTGCATCTGTAGAGCTGAGCTGCCTGCTCAGTGAATACTTGCCAAGTGACAGTGTTCAAAAAAGAGAAGAAAAAAAAAGAAAGACAAAGACAACTATTTCAGGGGGCAATTATCTAAATGAGCTGGAGAAACCTGGGATGACTAAGCCCCCAATCTCTGGAGAATTTGTTCTGAGCACTCTGATGAATTTTAAAATGGTATTGCATTTGGGGTTTTAATAACACAGCCTTGCTCTTCCTCTTCTGGCTCTAGGCAACTGTTGTTAAGTCCATTTTTTACAAAAGCCTAAGGAAACTGAGTTAATAAGGCAAAGTCACTAAACCCACTGCTGCAGAGCTGCCAGTGCCTGAGAGCCGGCGTGAAGGCAGGTATGTGCATTACCTTCAGCCTTTTTATCAGTCGTGTTAGGGATCTGTTTCACTTTCGATTCAGCAAATAAAATTAATTAAAGGGGGGAAAAGTTTTGGTATCTCTAGCATGATTGGTGGTAATTTATGCAGCTTTCATTTCCTTCCTCTGATATATTAATGAACTGAGTCTGGATCTTGACAAAACAAGCGACATCTCTGATTAAAAAACCACCAACACCAATAGGAAATGTCAGTCTCCATCACTGGTTTACAGTTTTAAGTTGGTTTCTTCAGTGAGTAGTGCTAGGAGTGTAAAGGTTTTGCTGCTTGGGATTGGAGTCACAAGCAAACCTGGCACTGAAACACTAACCCAAGTGTAGGTTTTGACTCAAAAGCCTGAGTCATAGAATCATAGAATCATAGAATGGTTTGGATTGGAAGGGACCTTAAAGACCATCTAGTTCCAATCCCCCTGCCATCAGCAGGGACACCTTCCACTAGATCAGGTTGCTCAAAGCCTCATCCAGCCTGGCCTTAAACACTTCCAGGGAGGGGGCATCCACAACTTCCTTGGGCAACCTGTTCCAGTGTCTGACCACCAGGTCAGCTGAGTCAGCTGCCTGTATGTCTCTTTAGCCAACATCTAGAAGGCTGGACACTTAAAAGTTGGTTCACAGAAGAAGAGACAGTAAGAAGGAGGCACCTAAACCACCTAACAAGAAACAGGAGAGGTGCAACTGGGCTTTGATCTCAGCCTTCAAGAATCCAGGGGTATCTGTCTGTAGCAGATCTAGTATCATGAATCTACCCCTGGAAGTGGGAACTAAAGTCAGCCCTTCATATCTTGTACATTGTGATGCCCAATGAGGCACTTGAGCAATTAGTGGCATTGTACATTGAGGAGGTTCCATGTTCAGTTCCCTTCTCTGCCTGAGCAGGACCAAGATTTCCAGCCAGTGCCTGTCCTCTCCTGCAGGCTGCTAAGACCACTTCTGAATGGCCTAGAAATTGTTAGTGGTTACAAAACAATCAAATTAAATCTTCCTTTGTGAAAAACAAAACCAAAACCATAGAGCACTGTGTATCTAACTCAGATTTTTTTCCAGGGAACATCTGATCCAATTTAATTCAGTAAGTCCTATTCCAGTCATTAATCTCCAGCCATTTTTATTTTATTTTATTTTATTTTATTTTATTGCACATTATGATTTATTGCACAGCTCTCTGTTCATTATTACTTAGAGAAGCAGTTGCTCAGATCCTCTTTCTCTTGATCTCCTGATCAGGAAAATACTGTGCAGATGTGAACAGAAATAAGACTATTACTCCTCTGAGAGAACTCTTCCCCAATTAAAAATAGTGTCTATGAGGCAAATTATGATCTTGCAAATAGTTTCTGCTTCTAAGAAAGACTACATTAACAGCACAAATGAGGCCAGGTTTCCTTACATCAAGTCTACTGTTTTCTGCAAAAACAGTGCAATAACTGACACCATTAATATTGCACAAATATCCTGGGAGGGCTTAAAAATGTTGAAATCACACATATGTATCCTTCAGTACTTAGAAGAACCTGATCTGCCCACCACATTCCAAAATGAACCTATTTCCTTTTTTGGGAAACAAATATCTTGTTTGTTTTTGACATGCACAGGAAAGGACAAAGCAGAAACATATTTTCTCATGATAACTACTGTTGAAACCAGAGTCCATGGAGATACAGCCTGGTCACTGTGGTCCTTCTTCCTCCCTTGCATTGTATCTGTGGGAACCAGAGCAAAACCAGCTGCAGTTTGCATCTGGAGTAGGAGCTGGATGAGACTGTCCGGTTACGATGTTCGTGACCACTCATGTCCTGCTAAACCTGGTCAATTCATATATGTTGCAGATGGCTGGAGGTGCTAAGGAGCGAAAGCGCTAAGCGGTTCTTTCTGAGGATCTGAATTTCTTTCCTGTCTAAGTTCACATTCTGGAGGGAGCCCAGTGTCTTTCTCCAAGGTGCAAATTGACTATTCAACAGTCTGGCCCAGCTGATAATTTCTATTTTGAAAGGCCCTTGAATTATAAAAACAAATATTCCACAGCTCAGGACTGAGACAGATTGTCTTGCACTGGGAAACTGAAGAGGAAGTGCTGAACTCCTGTCTACCGAAACCCTAATTAGTGGACTGAAATAACTGACCTCACTTTCAGAAGGAAGTTGAAATAATTTATCCAGGACTTCGGTATAAGCTGAGGCTCTGAATTTTAGGCAACCAGCTTTTGAAAATTACTGATTTAAGCTTTTATCTACAATGGCCAGCTTTAGCAGACAGGGTCCTCTCCTGGTATTGCTTGTCTAAGCAAAACATTGCCACTGTACTAGCAGCCAGCACTTGTATGCAAGCAGTAGTGATGTAAGGATATTATTATCCCCAGGAAACACTTTTCACATTAACGTGGTGGTTTAATGGCCTGTGATATTGCAAGAAGGTGTTTCTTCCAAGGAGAGAGAATTTAAGTAGTGGGATAAATAACAACAGGTGTCTTTCACCTCACTGTTACTGCTCCTGTTGTAAAAGCCATGCTGACACAGGCAGGTTTGCATGAACACCAAAAGGACTTGGGAGCATTGAAACCCCACATGGGCAGCCTGAAGGGCAAGTTCTTGGGGAAGCTTTTCCCCCAGGCTGTGGTGAGCACAGCACCGCACTCCCATAGAAATTCTCTCTTTGTCTCACAGTAGTTGTGGTTTTTCCCCTGGGGAGGAGGTAGCCAGAGGTTACAAACAGCGTTTGTTTTTTTCTAGACATATACCTGTTTTTACAAAATGCGTGGGAGCACTTCAGACCTCTGTTCCTCCATCTTCCTTGGTTGAGGGGGGTTCAAAGTCTTGGGGGATGTGCACACACAGTGCAATTGCCTCAGGCTCACTCAAGCTACAAATATTGCAGAGTTCTCAGTAACACATTATTTAAACTCCACTTAAATGATCAAAATTTCTGTGCTATAAGTTATTTTTTTCTTCCAGGATGTAAATCATGACACAAATAAGATTCCCTTAAATGATAATGTGTCCTTCAGCATCCAGCATAATGAAAAAGTGTTGTCCTTAGGGTCAGGCTAAACCTGGTTTCTCTGGTCGGAGTCATGTCCCCTCTTGTGCCTGATCTGCCAAATGGTGCAAATCTACTGTAGGAGTTTACTTGTAAGTCTAAGTCTCTTGCTCAAGTTGTAAGGATTGGGGGACTTGGCTTAGGAAACTGCCAATACGACTCACAGGACATGGGCCTGTTTCAGATCCCAACCTTGAGAAGAAGTTGCTTAGGGCCTTCTGGCTGTTTGGGAAATGAAACAGCCTTAAAATGGCCAGAATTGGTGTTAGAAATGATCCTTGGGGGAAGGAAGGAGGTTTCTGACTGAAGAGGAACCTTACAGGCAGGCTGTTCTCTACGCTTGAAGGCAATGGAGGGGACGAAGCACTGGAGATTATGATATACCCTGTGCATACATGTATATACCACCCTATAGGAGGGACTGTGTAATTACTGTTCTGAACTTCCTAGGAACTCTAGGAAGAAAAGCATAAATCTCAACAGTAAAACAATTTCTCTAATTCAGCCCAGGTGTCAGGTAGGCTGTCATATGGCTCCAGCATACAGGAGCAAGACATGACTTACAATCACCTTTTTATCCTTGTTCCTGCTGCTGCTGCCCTTTAAGTCTAATATTCTCAGTGGTAAGGAAATTTGTTTCAACTGAGCCAAATCCCATTTGGCTGTCTAGGTAGTGAGAACAAATACCAGCTGTAGATCATCTTGGGTCAGAAGTAGATTTTTAACCCCGTCCTGGTCAACACGTGAAGATGATAGCTCCTTCTCAACCACAACTTCATAAACACAGAAAATCAAAATGATGAAGATCCAGGATTCTGGCTAAGACCTATCTTACCATTGATTAAATCTGGACTCAGATTGTGACATTAATTTAGGGCAAGTGTAAGATCAGAATTATACTCTGCTGGTTGATAATAATTTAAAAGCTCTACATTTAATGTAGAATTATGATACCCACTAGTTTTAATAAAATATCTTCAGAAATTAGTCTACCAAGGTAGAGATCCTCTTTGTTCATGAATATAGATAACCACTGAACTGTAGGAATTTCTGATCCTGGCAAGCTTTGCTAAGGACTCAGCTACTAATTATGAACAGGAAAAAAAGGACACCTGCTGAAATAATTATTAAAGAATATGCAACTACAACCTGCCTCTGATCAGATGAATGGAGCCAGTATCCTACATCAGCAGAGAATGCAGTCTTACACATTTTATGAAAAATATACCATTAGGCAAATTATTACGTCAGTAAGCATATTAATTTGGGTGAGTACTGAACTACTAGGATTTGAATGCAAAAGGAAAGTAGCAATATAGTTCCACACTAAATTATATAAAATAAACATTAGAGTTCCATGGTGCTGGCATAGATCTTATTTACCCACAAATAAATCTGGAATATTTCCAGAAAATTCACTTTGAAGCACTACTATAAATCAGGTGGGAGACTAGGATTGGACTCTCACTGCCAGTGATGATTTAATAGCTGTAAATTCAGGACAAAATTCCTTCCATGAATTTTTCTGCACATTTTTGTCTACCAATTTGCTGTACCCATATAAACCTTTTTTTAATGGATGCTTAAAATGTCTATTAGTTTATCTAGGAAAAAAGCCTCCAAATCCATGTTGCAATTATCTGCAGGACAAGTACATGCCAAGTACAAGCTCCAACTCAGAAAATCCTCTAGGTGAGATGCTGGGATCATAATCTGGGAAAATACTGTTACATGTCCTCTGTGTTCAACTCCTGGATCCTACATATGAACCACTAATGGAAACAGGATCCTGAAGTGTTGGCTCAGATGGTTTTATGTTCTTATATAGAACCACTATGCTCAGGGCTTGGTGTTTTGCTGAATCTAGATACATAAGGCTTGTCCTAGCGCCTGAAACGTCTTGCTGTCTCTCTGGCTGTCAGTTCTGGCCAGAACAAAATTGATTTCTATGCATTTGGCCAACTGCTATAAAAAGGTCATGCAGCTGTGCCAGCCTTGGCAGTAGACATTTGCCTCTTCTTGCCCCAGTAGTTTTGAGGAGCACGTCAACTGTGTGCCGTGCATTTCGCACTTACATGCTCCCTTCTGGCTACTCCAGAGATTGTAGAATCATAGAATGGTTTGGGTTGGAAGGAACCCTAAAGGGCATCTAGTTCCAACCTCCCTGCCATCAGCAGGGACACCTTCCACTAGACCAGGTTGCTCAAAGCCTCATCCAACCTGGCCTTGAACACTTCCAGGGAGGGGGCATCCACAACTTCTCCGGGCAACCTGTTTCAGTGTCTCACCACCCTCACAGGAAATAATTTCCTCCTAATATCTAATCTAAACCTCCCCTCTTTCAGTTTGAAGTCATTACCCCTTGTTCTATCACTACATACAAGAAGAAAGTGGGGAGCCAGCCACCTTTCTCCTGCTGCTGATCTGGTAGTGCCATGCAGTGACTTGCCTGTGGTCACACCATAATTCAGTGCCAGAAGGTGGTGATCCCAGGGCTGTGGTTCAGCTGCTAACTAAAAGCTGATTTCTTTTCTCCCCTGACTGGCAAATAGATCCGGAGAAATGCATGTGGTTGCATGTGGTCTCAGAACCCTGGGGAACAGCTTGGTTTCTACCCCATCCCTGTACCACAAGGTCACAGCTCCAGCCACTGTAACCAAGAGAGACTTGGTGAGGCCTTATTTGCCCATTCACCAAAGCAGGTTGAATTTTCAACCTTAAGGCCATACTCCGAAAATCATTTGCTTTCCTAGATCGGGGCCATTCCTGTGATTGTACAGACATGATATTTTTACCTGCTGATTGACAAAGGAGGCTTGCGGCTGGGTGAAGAAGATTATTTGCCCTATTTTATTTGTGCAATGAACCCTTAGGAGCATGTCTGTTTGTAGGCAAGCAGACGTTCTCCTAATCACAGACTGAGGATGCACTGGAGATAGATGGAAATTAAAAGCCCATGAACTTTGGGAGTCACAAACCATTTGCAGAATGTGTCACAGGCATCTCCTCCCATGGGGAAATGTTGCAATCTTCAGTTTTACTGGTTTTGTTAAGCCTCAAATTCTTTAAAACTGGATGTTACTGTAGTCCCGTGGCTCTGTGGTAATGAACGCTGTGGCACCATGTGGGGGTTGGGATCTTTACCCCCACAAGCACAACTGCTCATGTCTTGTTTGGACATATCCTCCCTCCAGCCTTTCCTCCCTACCTGACAAATTCAGGTTTGAGGGATGGCAGAGCGTAAATGGGGCATTTTACCACCCCAGGCAGGGTTGCTCCTTGCTGTCCCCCCCAGAGCCTGGATCTCCAGCCCCACGCCACCCACCTTTCACCGCTTCCTCCGGGAATCACCCAATGGTCTCAGGCACACTTGGCTTCACAGCAAAGCTTCTCCAATTTGTTTGTTATTTTTCCTCTGGCTTTATTTATGAAAGCTGCGTGCTGAAACACCCTCCCCCTCATCACCAACCTTTCTCCCTCCGTTTTGTTTCCTGCCGGGTGTTTTGCCCTGACACACCAAATAAAGACAAGAAACAGAAGGTGGGGAATATCTGGCCCTGGCTGCAGAGCATCATCAAGAAGCCGATCTCCTAGAGATAACATAAGATTTTTTTCCTTCTTTGCAGGACCTTGCTGTGGGATGTTCAGGGCTTCCTGCCGCAGTCCCCGGGGCGGCCAGCAGCCCCCAGCCAGGGCTCCGCTCTCCCTAACGCAATTACAGACTGCAAACGTTTAAAGGCAGTTTCTTTTGAGTTTGCCACATGCTTCAAATTGTTATGTGGTTAACCGCTGAGAACAAACCCCCACACAAATATCTACGGATCAACTGGCTCAAGCCAGGGTGGTAGCAGTGGGGGCGGAAGGGGAGGGGGGAGGCTTCCTCATTTTGCTTTTGATGAGGAGAAAATAGAGTTTTCTTTAGCCTTTTCCAAACTGCTAGCAGCCGCCACATCGCGGTGTGCACTGGTTGTTGTCGTTTGCACATTTGTTCGCGTTTACCGCTGATGAAAGAAGCCTTGTTCGACAGCCGTGGCCATGTGCACCACGGGCCAAGTCCTCTGCTGGTGTAAATCAACTCATCTGGTGGATGGGAACCGAAAACGCGACCTCCTCTCCATGCGTGCCGTGCAAACACCAAGCCAGGGGAAGACTTCTGCTCTTTGACATTACCCTATCCTATGTCCCTTAGCTCTTATAAAAGCTGAATACTTTTCTGCTGACTCACAGAGGCAGATGGATTTTGTTAACTCCAGCCGAGATAGAGGAGGATACACAAAAAGCATCGCTGCCTCTTGGAGGGGGCTGAACCCGTCTTTGGAGTTCAGTGGGGACCAAGTGAGGAGCTTCACATCACACCCCGTTTAGCATGGATGGAGCCTGGCTCGTGAGTACCACATGGGAGGAGGGCAATATGTGGTCCAGGCTAAGCCCTGCTGCTAATCAATGTCAGAAATAATGAACCACACTGTTGTTCCCTCCCCCACCTCATGCCCTCTCTCTGAAGCACTGCAGCTCCCCAAAACCCAAGAGGGAGACTTAGAGCCAACAGTAATGAAAAAAACAACACCCCAAAACAAGCGCAGAGCTCAAAACCCCTCTGTAATTCTGTTGCCTCTACTTAAACCATCTCAAATTACAGACTTTTTTAGTAAAGTCAATTAACTCATCTTTGCTTGCATTTCCTTGTATTTTTGAGGACTATGAAACCACTGAGGAGCAAATGGTCTTACAAATCCAATCCTACATGGAGATAGTTTCCAAACACGATTGGCATAGCTGTTCATGTAAAGCTCATGAGAGTGGACCCAAGTGGAACTATATGGATAATTATTTTGCCATGGGCCAACTTTAAGATCCATCTTGAGTTTATTTTCATTTGTAAAATGGTGAACTAAATACTTTGTAAGGTGGCTAGAAGAGTCTTGATGGAAAAGCTGCAATCCAAATGTGATCCACTTTGTTCAGTTATAAAACAAAATTGCATTCTTTCCTTTTTGTGGAAAATGATGCAAAAAGGAAAGGTTAAAAGCTTTGGATGTGGGGAACAGTTTCAGTGAAAGTGGTTTAGTTCCTCTGGTCCATTTATCATCTGAGCAGAGAAACATCACTGTGTGTATGAAGTTAGCTCTGCAGGACTCTATGCCTGTCAAAACTGTTTATCCATACTTGCCAACAACAGCAAGAAAGCAGGAGGACCAGCAGTCATGATGGTGAATGAGTTGGACACATGGAGTGAGGGCGCATGAGTTGGACCTCCTCACTGATGCAGAAAGGGAAAAAGAGGGAGGGAAACAACATTAAAGCACAAAGTGTCAAATCTTAGAGAGTTTAATGGTGCAGTTGGTTACTGAAAAAAAAAATTACCTTTTGTAGAATTTCTTCATGGGCCACTGTGTAGATAGGTCTTAGTGGCCAGTTAGTCCTCATGCTGCTGAAGGTACAGTAAATACCAGCAGACACAGCTACTGGGGGATTTTGGCACATTAACGTTATTGGTCACAAGTAGCTGAGTTGGGAATATCACATTTTGATAAGTCAAAACTAATGTGATAATCACTTATTAAGGAACCATTTGGTGCTTGGTATAGCTATATGAAGAGATATAAAAAACTCTCACACTCTAAATCAAACATTCTAAAACAACCTTAAACCTATGTGAGGGCTATCAGGACAAAAAGAAAAAAAAAAAAAGTGGGGGAGGGAAGAGAATTCAGGTTTATAAAAAGAAACACATACACAATGAGCTGAAGGTTGTGCTTCTGTGCTTCCTGGTCTGGGTGTGAGCAGAAGAGGAAATACCAAAATACCACCAGAAAAACTATTCCCACAGCATTTGCAACCTGAATGAAACCAGAAAGTTCTAACAGTCTTGCAAAAAAAGGGGGAAAAACCCCCCACAACTTCCCCAGTCCCAAGCATCCTGCTCATTGGAAAGCCAACAAAACTTCCAAAGCTAGGAGATTTGAGTAGACTGAGACAAGTCTTTGCATTTCCCTTAGTCCTTATCTGTACGCTGTATTTTCTGTGGTTCATTGATCGTTGGTGACATTTTGACTCTTCTGCCAGCTTTGAGAAGAGCATGTTTCTGCTATAACCAGTTTAATAGCATCCATGACCACAGACCACCAAATTGCACATTAACCACAGGGGGACCACGGCAGGGGACCACAGTCCAGTCTAATGCAGGTGAGGGGTTCCTTGTCCTCCCTTTCATTTTTTGAGGGTCAGTCCCCTACAATGAGATTACAAACCTACATACACATCAAGATCTGACATTTCCATGCATAAAATGCCACCACTTTCAGTATTGCCCCACATTAATAATTAAAACTGAATTCCTGAAGGCTTGCAGGCAGAAAAGACATGAGTTTGATCTGGCTGGTCTCACAAAACCTTCCACTGATACAAAAAAAAACCTTGAAGAAAAGCAGCAGGATCACATTCAAAGGGTTATGCAGAAAGCCAGCACACCAGGCAATTAGTTTAAAACTTCAGATTTGTAAGCTCTGCAAAGAATTTGGGAAAAGGCTCTTTCCATTTATTGGTATAAAAAAGGTAAGTATTCTGTCCTGCTAAACCCCCAAAATTTAAATGTTAATATTTCTTGATTGATGTGCAGTATTATACACTAGAATTCAGGATATATTAAATAGTCTGAGGAAAAAATCAGGACAAAAATAAAATTACTGTAAAAAGCTGTTTTTTCCTATAGATGTTTCCTAACATCTAAGCAATTTCTGAATCAAGCTTTTTTTTCCCTAAATTTAGAGAATCGGATCCTTGGAGCAGCTCCAAGGAGCAGCTCAGGAATGTTCAGCACAACCACAGCCTCCAGCTATGGGACAGAACAAAAGTTGCAACAGTGATGATGCTTTATCTTCCACATCTTACTCCAGCAACACTTCCATGGGTGCCAGCAACGAAATCTGCTTCAAAGAGGTCTGAAAAGAAGATTTTTTCTTTTCAAATGCTGACTCACTGATTTTGAGACTGGTCAACTCATTGCATTTGTGAACTGTGGTTTAACTAAAACCACCTAAGGCTACTAATGCCATCATGGACTCTCACACCCAGAAATGAAGCTAAAACCTTAGCTAAGCCTCATGTCTGAATGCAGCTTTCCAGCTCATTCAGAGCAGCATAGCACTCAGCATTTTCCCTCCAACAACAGAAAGCCCCTTTCTGGCCTCCTAGAACGTTGCTGCATGAAATACGTTTTCACTCCTACTACAAACTTATTTGAGAGACAATAGAAGAAATAGTTGGCACATGGATTCTTCTTAAAACTTAAATCTAGATCAACAATAGAACATAAAAGGCCAAGGAAACATGCAAAGACACTCAGAAAATTCTCATTTTTCTTTTAAGATTAATTTTCGCTGAGATTTCGCTGAGACATTGCAATTTACTCAATGTGGGCCCCATTCTGCAAGTCTTTTCTTTCATGAGCTGTTTTAAAAGTCACTGAGGTTGTTTATGTGAGTAAAAGTTACTTACATGAGTAAGGACTAGCAGAATCTGGCCTTACATTTTGCTACAGTAAAGTTTACCTAGACGTTATCTTGGCTGTAGAGCGGAGTGTATTTTTAGGAATTAAAAATGGACTTCAGTTGTTTCTGTTGGAAAAAGTCCTAACTTCAGCTTCACCCATCTGCTTTTTGCAGTTTGCTCAGCAGCCGCATTGAATGGACACGCTCAGCCTTTGTCCCTGTCTCAGAGCTGCTCGTTACCAACCACGCTCAGCCCCAACGCGCTGTAACTCACCAGGACGCGTGCAGTCTGAATTCCCATTCCAGATTTGGTCCTCAAACCTAAGGCCATTATTCCATCTCAGACTAAAACATTATTCTCCCATCCACAGCTGAAAAAGAGCATGTTTCTTCAGGTTTTCTTGCCACAGAAAGACAAAATAAAATGAAATAAAATAATAATAAAAAAGGAAATCCAATGTACGTCGATCCCCAGAGTTCTGGAGTCTAAGAGTGTTGATCTGCATCCATTAAAGTCCTGACCGGTGAGGAGACACAGGCACTACAACTGGAAAGAGAGCAGGAAGGAAAACCTACCATGTGAGCAAAGTAAAAAAAAAAAAAGGGGGGGGAAAAAAAAAAAGAAAGAAAAAGGTCTGCTCAGTGGACAGCACTTGGGCTGATAGCAGGGATTTCAGGAAATCCAAACACTCCGACAGGAAATCTGAACACTGGATAAACATGCCATAATCTCCACAGATACAGTTAACGTGCTGCGTCTCCCGTTAACCCTTCGCCTGCCCATGGCTGAGGCTGAAATCAGATATTGGATGCCTGGAAACACAAACTGCCTGGGGGGCTCCAGACTCCGGGCGCTCGGCAGTCTGAGCTGCAGCCCTGCCTTCAACCCTGCCCTCTCCTTCCCTCGCCTCTCTGGGGAGGATATTTTCCTCCCTTTATTTCTACATAGGGATGCTTTAGTTAAAATGTGTATGATTTTCCTCCTCTGAGAAGGAGATGATTTTGCACCCTGATCCCCACAACAGCATGGCAACCTTCCTGAACACTTGTGTGCCACCAACCCTGGCTGCCTGGTAGTCCTGACTGAGTTTTTCCTGGTTTTTTGCCTCTCTTTTACTGTAACACAAGATTTACATGGCTGTCTGCGGGACACTTGCAGGGTACCAGTGATGATCTACTCCAGGGCTGGTGCAACAGAGTTGAGGAGGCACCTTAGAGCGTTCTTAAAGGAACAGGGGAGTTTGAAAACTCCCTTTATGCCATTTTGTCAAGGAATTGAAGATCAAACCCAGCAGTTTCTAGTAAAATTCAGATGAAGCCTGTTTGATTGCTTGTTTCTGGAATATAGACTTTGCTCTTTGTGTCTTGTGGTTCGCTCCCTGTCATTAACAACATTTTTTTTTTTTCTTTGAGGCTTCTCAATAGATTTCTTCTCTATGATCTACCTTGGTTAAAATATAAACGTAAAACTCTTAGCTAGCTACAAAAGCAAGAAGCAGCAATAACGTTTCATAGAGCTGACCCCTTGCTCCCACAGATGTAATTAATAAAGTGAAGTTTACATGAGAGTTGTCCAATTTAAATCCATACGACTATGGGCACACACACACAATTCAGACCCTGCACGTTTGCAGCATGAAGGCTTCACTGTGTTTTCTGTAGGAGGACAATTGCAAGCTTCCCTGTTTTTCAGAGGTTACTGTCTCCTGTGGCAAGGGCTGACTTCCAAAAATGCTTCTTCTCTCTTACAACTGAGGACAGGAAACATCATGTCTTCAGATTTTCTGGTTCTCCTAGGACTTCATAGCAGTAAAAATATGATAAAAATTAGTACCTTGAATTTTACTTTGCCATTTGCTGGTGGAAGTAATTAGACACAAAGATAATATCCACTGACTGGTGCCCTTGCTTAAGGCATTGGCAATTAGCTCATCTGAAATAACCTTAATGTAAGTCCCACATGCCACATTAACCTATATAATTATATTAAGGTACTTACTAGGATCAAAATAGGAGCACTAGAGCAAAGGGCTTCCTTCAGCACCTCCTGCTACTTACGGTATGTTTCTGCTTATTATTTCACAGACAGAAGCTCTGGCAAACCAGCATCAATTACAGCATTCCCTGGAAGTGGCCAGGCTTGGAAATCACACCTGGTCTACTGAGATATGTTGTGTTGACCAAGCGACGCCACGGGGAGCCTGGCAGCAGAGCTGGGGTCAAAAACAGGGCTTTTGGGGCATCCTTGCCTCAGGAAATCTCCTCTGGTCTCCAGCCCAGTTCTGAGTCAGGAAACATCCTTCAAGTTGGGTCCTCATGTTCCTGGTCAGTTTCCTACTACTTTTGAGGATGCGTGAGGCTGGTGGAGGTCGGTCCCTATGAGCGTGGCTGGAGCACTGGTGGCAGCATCTTGCACAAATAGCTGGTAGAACAAAGGCTTGGCTTTAGAGACATGAAGTCATTCCCCTCGCTTAGCATGTGCTACATGAAACAAGTACCAAATGGTTGCTTGATGATGTCAGGAGAGAACTGGTGGAAAAACAGGGAAAAATTAAAACATGTCAGGGTTGGACTTTTTTTTTTTTCCCTCCTTGTTCCATGTGCTTTGCCAGTGAGCTATTTCAGTTATTCGCTTTTTTCCATAGAAGTTCTTCTGTTGTCACAGTTTTTTTTTTTTACCTTCCCTTTTCTTGCATTTTCTCCTTAGTTCCCCTCTTTCCAATAGCAAAAGGAAAGCAAAAATAGAGGAAAAGAATGAAGCACAGTTTTGCATTTCAGTTTAACTAGAAAAAAGAGAAAATATATTTGTAAACCCCCAAAAGATGCATTTTGGAAAAAAAATGCCTTTTAAGATTGAGAGACTTTTCATTTGAAAACATTCAAGCAGCTCTAGGAAAAAAAGGAGCTGGGGAAGTGGGATATAATTTATTACCACTAACATCTGCTGTAAATCAGTTAGAGGTAGGCAAACATTCCCTGCCAGGGCACAGTTAGGTCAAGGTGAGAGGGGATAAAGCAATAATTAAAAAGACCTCCAGCTACCTTCAATAGGCTGTAAGCAGAAGAGCAAGTGCTTGCTGCAAAACTGGGTTTTTTGTCTAGAAAAATTGCAAAGTGGGAAAAAAAAATCATTTGTATGCTCAATGGAAAACTATAGGTTTATAAAACAGCTCCAACAATTTCCATACAGAACTACAAAAAGTATTATGCTTTTCTGTTTTTCTAGTTAAAAAAAGAAAAAATGTTGTCAAAAAGTTACGCTTATTGTGAAAAGTTTGATTTGATGAGAAATTTCTGTTGAAAAGCTCTGCAGAAAGATGTTATTGTCAGTCCTGGTGAAAGGTAGAACAGGGACAGCATGGTAGGTAGAATAACAAAGCTGACAAAAATAAAACCATACAGAAATATTCAGCAGAAACAGAGCAGAGAGAAAACTTCAATCTCAGGCCAGCAGAGTTATCGAAGCTAAAAAGTGGATAAAGATTCTTGAAAGGGCACAGCAGCTGCAAAAAATCCACTATCACCTGAGAGAAAAAGCCAGTGGCCTTACTCAATACAGATGTGAAGATACTTGCTTTTAAATTGGAAAAATCCCCTCCACCATATCCACCCCTGAAGTACCCACAGCAGCTGAGCTTTCTGCTCACTTGCTCTGTATCCCCAGGATGTAACTTTCTGTAGTCTTAGGGCTGATAATGAAATTCTCACTTCCACAAAGAACTCTATAGCTACTGAATTAAGACAGATCAGTTCATTAAAGATTAAAAGACTTTAGCTATGTATGTGAAAGATAAAGCACATGAAATTAGAATTGAGATTGTGAACAAAATGCTTATGAGGCCCCAAGCTCTGTTATTTTTAATGTTTCAATGACAAGCCTTATCTTTATAAATAGTTAGGATTTTTTTTTCCAGTATAGATTTGAAATGATGATTAGTTCTTTAATTTTCACCACCCTGCTTATTGGATTTGATGAAAACTTCAACACAATAATTAAACATTTGGAGAAAAAAAAAATCACAGGTCCCAGTTTTGTCATTCTTCACCCTTCAGTCACCCTGAGGCTTTACATCCTTGAAAGAAATGATTTAATATATTCACGTGAAACTAATTTACTTTTCCTTTAGAGCATGGCCAGCCCTGTGTGCTCAGCAATCCCAGACTTTTCAGTAGCTACCAGAAACTAGATGCCAGAGAAATACTGTGACACGCTTAAACAAAGTTCCCCATTCACACTGTGACTCTATCTGGATTTACAGCAACATATGCTAAAACTTAGCAAACATTAGAGAAAATGAGTAGAAAACACTAACCAAAAGGATTTCATAAACACTGACACAACTTACCATAATCTATAAACACTATTTTTCTCACAAAACTTCAGTAATTAACTGGTTTAGAGACTTCTTGCTGCGCTACAAAACATATCTCTTTGTGCACTGGCTTTCAATTTTAACATGTTTGCTTGGAGATCCCTGCCAATGTTATTACTAGTCCGCTCCTTCCTAAATGAGCAGTCAAGGAGGTTTACTTTTGAGATCAGCATCCCTGCTGGCAATGTTGCATTAGGAAAAGCACCGAGCCCCCTTCATCCAGCAGCAAACCATGTGCTCTTACATTACACAAGAAATGTTGCCACTTTCCCCACTGTTCATTCACTGAAATACAGCAGAAGCTGTGTTCTAATGGGTTTAACGACATGTTTGTACATTTATTAAGCAAATAGCACCTCTTGACGTTACGAAAAGGTCCCGGCATTAGGAACTGCCTTGTCACAAAGCACTTGACCCTTGGTGGTAACTACAGGCTGTACCAATGAACAGGAGGCTTTGCATGTTTCATTTTCAATGGGTTTTATAGTTTTGTTTTTTTAATATGAAAAAAAACCAACCCACCAAAACATTTCTTTTTTTGCCTCTCTTCGCATTAATTCTTCCTTGTTACAATGGCAAAAAGGGGGGATTTTTTCATAGTCCTCTCTTTCTTCCCTAATTTTGTTTTTCCAAGGTGGCATGTGAAAAGAGAAAACCAGACATGTCCAATTTTATTTATTTATTTATTTATTTAATCAGCTCTGCTCAGAATATGCTGTGTAGAAATACAATTAGGAAAGGGTACTAAGGAAAGCAGCTGTCACCTGAAGATGTCACCTGAAGATGGTGTGAGTGTAGCTGCTGGCTTCACGATTTGCCAGAGATTTGTAGAAACTCCAGATAATGTTCAGGCAACTACAAGTTCAATCATATGCCACAGACACCAGTAGTAATGGAATACTGCTGTGTGAGGTAAAGGCTAAAATCTGAATTTCTGAGTATTTCTGCATCGTTCTCTGTAGTCTTCCAGGCCTTCAGTCATGCTGAAAGGGATAGGTTAGGAGAATCTTAGAACCCTAGAATGGTTTGGGTTGGAATACACCTTAAAGATCATCTGGTTCCAACCCCCCTGCCATGAGCAGGGACACCTTCCACTAGACCAGGTTGCTCAAAGCTTCATCCCACCTGGCATTGAAGAACACCTTGGATGTGCTGTAAGCATCACACTAAGCTTGTTCTCCCTTTGCCACTAAAATCGTCTTCAGTTTCCTTTCTAAAAATGGGTGCAAAAGATGCCTCCTCACTGTGTTGTCATTGGTTTGTTGCAGAAAATTTAAATGACAAACATAACAGGTGAATTCTGGACATTAATAAACACTATGACAAACCCCAAGATGATCACCAGATTGGTTTAGCAATTATGAGATTTTTTTTTTAAAAAAGCAATGTAAACTTCTCATGATCTGAGTCTTTGGGAGTCATATGAGCAATAATTTTAAGCATTTTTTACGAATGAAGACTAGACGCATACAAAAAAATTAGTGATAAATTCTTGTCAATTCCTTATCACAAGGAGCTGAACATTTAAGAGTATGGGTAAGTGCCATGAGACTTGTCATAGACATGTGAGAGTCAACACTGCTATAAATGCTGCAAACTTCATATGCTATAAGCACTGTATATTTGTATACAGCATAGACTATATACAAGAGCTATTAGCTTAGGAAGCTTTAGTGGGGTCTGGAAAATGGAAGGCCAGAGGAAATAAAAGTTATTTCTAATTCTACTTACAACTTTTGGAAATAGGTGATGACCGTCATGGCAACATGTCTACAGTAAGGAAGATGAACTCAAAGCCAAATTATTCCCCACGACTAGAGCCTTTTCAGCCTTAAGATTATTATGTGTATCTAGTCAAAATCCAAACCCTCAAATGCTAATGAGGAAACAGGACTAAGAAACAAAGCAGAAGGATAAAACACAGACACAGCCTGGCCCGTTATGGCCCTGAAGTCTGTAGATGAAAGTGAGGTGGCCCAGCAGAAGGTTGGGGCTGCTGCATGAAGATGGGACTTTTTCAAGGACAAGCCAGGACAGTGGGGATAGGTAGCGGGGTTGCCTCTGTTAGATCCAAAGAGTCGGAAAGTGCTGTATCTCAGAAGGGCTGCAACTCCTGTCCTCCACTACCAATGCACCCGGGACCATCACCAGAGAGGTTTGATGGCTCCTGGGGAAAATGTAGAGATTAGAGAAAAGACTCATTTGTGTCACAGAAGAACTGCAACACTTCCCTGAAAAAGGAATGGGCTCTGCAGATGTCTCATTTCCATATTTCTCCCCATCACATTGTTGTTCTGGGTGATTATGCTCTGTTGATAGGATTTTCCTTGGGAGAGGCTCCTTCAGCTCTTCTGTGGGAGGTGGTGACTGCCTTCATCCCACTCTGACTTGCTGTGAGTCCCTCCATGAGTGTTCACTGGCTGAAGTGCTCATCCTGGCTCAGTCAAGATATGTCACTTGTCCTCTGCTATGTTATCACTGGAGGTTTCAAACACTGCAGTATTATGATGACCACAAGTGTTTTAGACATACATAGCACATCCGTGGAGAAGCATACAATACCAAACATTAATAATCCTCTTTCTGAATTACTCTTCATGGGTTACACATCTTGCTTTCCTATCTTTTAATTACAGCAGACACTGCCTCACTAGCTTTGTGCTTCATAAGGAGATATCCATATCTTCTGGTGCTCAGGGTAACCATGTGGTAGTGTTCATGTGGTTCTTCTCATACAAATAAGAGATCATGACTTTTCCTCATGTGGAGGTTGGAAGAATGATCTGCTAGTCAATCTTTGGTTACTCAGTGACTAAAGGCCAGGGGTTTATAACCTATTCCTAACACCTTCTAACCAGCCTTTCGGCTGCCTGGGGCTCAGAGCACACTCTGCCCCCGTGATGCCCACGAAGTTTGGTGTGCCTTGTCCCTTCTGATCCCTTTCCAGTCCTAGGAAAGAGACTGAGTTTTTAATGAGGATTCATTAAGCAGATTCATGGGTAATGCTGAGTTCAAACTCTTATGCTGGCCTTGGTCAACTCACTCAGGCTTCATTTAAACTGGTAAACACCAGGGCACTTCCAAACTGCTGTCTAGTTGTGTTTTGGCTTCTTTCCAACCTGGAGAAAGACCCAGGGATGTTCAATAATCTCACTTCCCCCATACACTGCCTCATATCTTCTTCTCAGGTAGGACACAGCCTGGGTCTCTCTGGCTCCATCTCTTATCTTGATGACCTATGCCTCAGGGTGGGTTCCATTTTCTTGTTAGGTCCTTTACGTTGGCTATGTTTGCATTGTCCATAAGGACTGCATCTCAATTTGCAGCACTGTGCCTGAATTTCCTGGGTGGTGAGCCCATGGTCTTCCCCAAACCAAAGCCTGAGAGGAGGCCAATATCTCATTGATGCAGATGATCAATAGAACAGAATATTTAAATCTGAAAGGAACTACAGTCTTCATCTAGTCCAACTGCCTGACCACTTCAGGGCTGACCAAAAGTTAAGGCATATTATTAAGAGCATTGCCCAAATGCCTCTTAAACATTGACAGGCCTGGGACATCAACCACCTCTCTAAGGAAGCCTATTCCAGTGTTTGACCATCCTCTCTTTAACGAAGGCTGGACCTCTCACTAAAAAAAAAACCATGGAGGTGCTGGTGCATGTCCAAAGAAGAGCAATGAAGCTCGTGGAAGGTCTGGAAAACAAGTCTAGCGAGGAGCAGCTGAGGGAACTGGGGTTGTTTAGTCTGGAGAAAAGGAGACTGAGGGGATATGTTATTGCTCTCTATATCAACCTGAAAGGAAGTTGCAGCAAGGTGGGTCTCAGTCTCTTTTCCCAAATAACAAGTGACAGGACAAGAGGAAATGGCTTTAAGTTGCACCAGGGGAGGTGTAGGATGGATATTAGGAAGATTTTTGTCACTGAAGAGTTTATCAAACACTGAAACAGGTTGTCCAGGGAAATGGTTGAGTCATAATCCCTGGATGTATTTAAAAGATGAGTAGATGTGGTGCTTAGGGGCATGGTTTAGAGGTGGACTCGTCATTGTTAGCTTTATGCTTCCTAATGTCAAGTCTAAACTTCCTCTGATGCAGCTTTGAACCATTCCCACATGTCATAGGATCATAGAATCATAGAATGGTTTGACCTTAAAGATCATCTAGTTCCAACCCCCCTGCCATCAGCAGGGACACCTTCCACTAGACCAGGCTTCCCGGGTCTTGAACCCTTCCGGGGGGGGGCCATCCACAACTTCTCTGGGCAGCCTGTTCCAGTGTCTGACCACCCTCACAGGGAATAATTTCTTCCTAATCTAATTTAAACCTACCCTCTTCCAGTTTGAAGCTATTACCTCCAGTCCTATCACTACCTGCCCTTGTAAAAAGTCCCTCCCCAGCCTTCCTGTAGGCTCCTTCAGGAAGCTATAAGGTCTCCTCGAAATCTTCTCTTTTCCAGGCTGAAAAGCCCCAACTCTCTCAGCCTGTCTTCACAGGAGAGGTGCTCCAGTCCTTGGATCATCCTGGTGGCCTCCTCTGGACTCGTTCTAATTGATCCATGTCTTTCTTGTGTTGGAGGCTACAGAACTGGATAAAGGACTCCAGGTGGG